>NC_043704.1:121982606-121995974 GCF_006229205.1 Suricata suricatta | reverse complement strand
AAAAAAAAAATAAAGTTACAAAGAAAAATAAATAAATAAATAGCCATAGAGTTTAAACCTCATTTTTGAAACCAGAAACGGATAAACCTTAAGAGGCCCATTATCTGAGACTGTATCAATAATGACAATTCTTCAAATAAATCTAATAGATTTTCATACATGTACTGGCCAAACAAGACTGTACAAACATGTTCACTGCAGCACTGGTTGGAACTGGGAAGTCTGGGGAAAACAAAATGCTCCTCAACAGGGAAATGGAGTAAATAAAATATATCCCTATGACAGAACATTACACAGTAGTGAAAGAAATAAACTATATTTATACGTAATGGGAGAGAATGACCTCAAAAACCTAACAATAAATTTTTTAAAAAGATTTAAAATAATACATATGCAAGACATATTGGTGTAACTTTTTTAATGTACAATATTATTATATATATTTTATAGATATAAAAATGCAGTATAAACAGAAAAATGTGGTATAAAAAGATAACAGACCAAATTCATGACCATGGTTTGCTTGGGAAGTGAAAGTAATCAGGACTGGGTAACCAAACTATGAGGATTTCACCTTGAGCTGTAATGTTATTGGCTTAAAAGTAGAAATAAAAAAATATATATTACCACTTGTTAATTCTGAGTGGTGGACAGAAAAGAGTTAACATAGCAGCAGGCCTGGCTGCTATCCTTTTAAAAAGGGTGTTAACAACCCTGGCCTTTTGGCTGGCACCTGGAAACACAGATTTCAGAAGGCTTCCTACCACCTAACACATAAGAGTGGCTTTGTGTGCATAAACTGTTCTGACCAAATGATATGGTTTTTGCCCGACACCCACTTTCCTTCTAAAAGTCTAGAATTTTGCTTTTATGAGGGGGGTTATGTGACTAGCCCCCAATAAAAACCCTGGCCACCAAGTCTCTAACAAGCTCCCCTGGGAGACAGTATTTCAGATTTGTTGTCACAATTCGATTGCTGTGGGGAATGAAGCATATTCACCGAGACTCTACTAGTAAAAAAAACTCTTAGAAGCTTCTGAATGGTTTCCTTCAGACTTTGCTCCATGAATCTTTTTCCTTTGCTAATTATACATTGTCTCCTTTTGCTATAACAAATCATTGCCAAAAGTATGAGTATGTGCTGTATCCTGTAAGTCCTAATGAATCATGGAAACCAAAGGTGATCTTGGGGGTTTTGTTTCATAATATAGGCCAAAGTGAAAGAGAAAGGAGTGAGAGAGAGGGAGGGAGGGAAGGGAACAGGGAAGAAGAAAGGAAAAATATGCTTTAAACTGAGTAATTCCTCTTTCCTTTCTCATGCGACATTCAAGCAGACATCACCTTCTCTACCTACCGCCATGTTATTCCTTTCCCCAAAGAAAGCCACCTGCAGAATACCTCATCTGTCGCAGGCAGCCCACAGCATATTCTCGCACGTACTGATCCGGATAGTTGAAATCTAGAAGCTCTAAGGCGTCCCGGGGGGGCAGTTTAGGCCAAATCTGAAGTAGTGCTTGAAGCTGTTAAAAAAAGTGAACGTGGTTCAGAAATTACAGGAGAGAAAAATAACCTATTTTTCCTTGGCACACAGGAGCAGAGATGGGTGAAAAGAAAGTAAAAGCATACTTGCAATTATTTAGGCCTCAAAAATACACTTCTGTTTACATCAATTAATAATGAATGTCTTTATTGAAATATTCTATAGATAAGCAAGTTTAAAAAGCTAGGAAGGACTTACCTGAGAAGAGAATGTTACACTGAATATGCGATTCTACAATCATTAGCCGTTAAATAATTTTGTAAAGGAAGAAATGAGAAATGATCAAGGAATAGTCAGAGGTAGGAGGGTCTGGGTGGCTCAGTCAGTTAAGCATCCAACTCTTGATTTATGCTCAGGTCATGATCTCATTGTTGGTGAGACTGAGCCCCGCTTCTGAATATGTGCTGACAGCATGGAGCCTACTTGAGATTCTCTTTCTCCCCTCTCTCTCTGCCCCTTCCCTGCTCCTTCGCACGCACAGGCATGCACACACTCATGTGCCCTCTCTCTCTCAAAATAAATAAATAAACCTTTAAAAAAAATTGATAATTATGATTGGACCCTATTGGACAAAATCTTATTCCTTAATATCTGATAGATTTCAATGGGTTTTCTGGGGTATCACATAAAGTAGCACCTGGAATCCAAAGAAGACACACAAAATGTATGCAAGATTAGAGCCATAAACACATGTAAAGAGATGGGAATGAGTGGAGGACATCTCTCACCTGACTGCCCAATCTCACCTCATATTTTAAGAGGTAGCCTGCAAGTACCTGCCGGCTAGCTGCCTTGTCATTTGTCATTTGACCTTTTGTGTAAAAGTTGGGCTTTAAGAACTAAAAAATTTTTATTTTATTATTTTAATTCTATTATTCAATTGTTCTCATTAATCATGTCAAGTGCCCAAAATAGGTCAATAATACTTGAGTGAATACCTACCAGCTAAGTTAAAAGGTATTTTCTCACATCAAGCAAATTTAACCTCACTAAAGATACTTTTTAAGAAATTAACTTAATTTTTCTGGGGTGCATTGGTGACTTAATCGGTTGAGAACCCAAATCTTGACTTCAGCTCAGGTCATGATCTCACGGTTCCTGAGGTCGAGCCTTGTGATAGGTTCTGCACTGACAGCACGGAGACTGTTTGGGATTCTCTCTCTTCCTCTCCTCCTCTGCTCTACCACCTCTCAAAATAAACTTTTAAGAAATTAACTTAATTTTTCTATTATTTTACATTTGCAGAAAAAATAACACCTCTGAATTACTTTTAAAAATCTGATTACAGGGATGCCTGAGTGGCTCAGTCAATTAAGCGTCCAACTTCACCTCAGGTCATAATCTCACAGTTCATGGGTCTGAGCCCCACATCAGGCTCTATCCTGACATCTCAGAGCTTGGAGCCTGCTTCGAATTCTCTGCCTCCCTCTCGCTCTGCCCTTCCTCTGCTCGTGCTCTATCTCTGTCTCTCAAAGATAAATAAACGTTTAAAAAAATTTTTTTAATTAAAAAAATTCTCTTTAAAAAAATCTGATTACATTGCTATTATTACTATACATTTACATACCCTGCCAAAAGTAATGAAATTTGATATTATGTTTATATAATAAATTACATAAAAGTTGTTCAAATACAATAAAATGTTCACGTTTTAACTTCTACCTTCAATTTTTGTTTAATTATTCTTAAACTTGGATAAATAAAAAGATAAGCTTTTTACTTGCTCTTTTTATCTATATAAAAAGACATATATTTATCCATGGTATCAAAATATCACAGAGATAGGGCTACCAGAAAAAAAAAATCTAAAAATACTCCTAACAAGCATAATAATGAAAAAAAAGTTGACATATACTGGTTTGAAGATAGGAAACCCCTATCTCAAATCACTTTTTATCACTGATGGGACTCCCTCCCCATTTTGCCCAAAGTCCTGATAGACCAACATTTCTCATTACGGAAAGAGGAGTTGGGGGGACCATTTCCTGAGTGAAACAGTAGTTAAAAAAAACCCTAGCATCCACAGCTAACACATGGAATATAACACTACACAAAAACAATACAAGGTAGATAAGATTCTATAATACTAGATGGTTAAACTATGCTGGGAGTTTTAAAAAGAGTCCTACTATTGGAAGGAGGTTATGTTTAGTAAGATTACTCATAATTATTAAATAATTATATAAATAAATAAATTTGCAAAATTCACTACTTTAGTTTCAGGAAGGCTATGGGAGCGAACAGTGAAGAAAAATTTGATTCAGCCATATAAATAGTGAAAGCAGTGCCAATTAACTACCAGCCTTTTGCAAAGACAACTGAAACCCCTTTTGCATTAACAGAATATTTTCCTGTGGATTAAATGAAGGCTACTTTTTTAAATCTTGGGGCAGTTGGGAAGCTGGTCTTGTACAAAATTTTCATCCACAGCTTTTGCCTTTAGTACCAGAATATAAATTTTGCACCAGGCTCTGGCTCTCCACTTCTAAAGGTAGTCAATTTATTAAAAATTCTGTTTATATTCTTCTGCACTCACTCACTGTAACTGGCAATGGGACAGAGTTGTGAAAACAAACATACTACTTTTTATTACATCAATTTTTTTTCTCTAGACTACTAAAAAAAGGATTAGGATTGACTTTCTTCTATTGAAATGAAGAACATTAGTTTATATCGGAAAACAATGCTTTAGATTACCTTATGGAAATGAGACAAGTAGGCTAAATTCCTGAATGTTAAAAATTTCTGTCCCTAGGGTTCAAATAAAGAAATATCATGCATAAATTTGCTCATTCCATTTTTTGACTGTTGACCTAAGAAACCTCTCTCTCAAATATCTTTTAAGAGTTCAGTGAGAAATTTCTCCTATTCTAATGCTATGCAAAATAATCATATGATGCATTTCTTGGATAAGCAGTTAGAACTGAACACTAATGGATAGATGAGAAGGAGGCAAATATGCCAAATAAAAAATGCTTATATCTTATATTCCACTATTATATGGGTTTCATAGAAAACTAACCTTGAATGTAAATAAATAAACGGTTAGAAGATAAATATGTCAAAACAATCAAAACTTATCTAAATGACAAAAATAGTTCCTTTTCAGAGTAAGCAATGCTCATATGGTCTAACTGTATAAAAGTTTAAATGAGACACATAATACAATTAGGTAACAGGATTCAAAAATTGTTAAATACTAGAAATAGACTCAAAAGAAGCCCTTTCTAAACTTAAAGCAATAAAATAATCAAATTTAAAAAATTAATGTGTGTGATTAAAATAAATATACATTTCTTGAAAAAAATTTTAAAGTCATTATAAGGGGCGCCTTGGGTGGCTTCATCTGCTAAGCGTTTGACTTCAGCTCAGGTCATGATCTCATGGTTCATGGGTTCGAGCCTCATATCGGGCTCTGTGCTGACAGCTAGCTCAGAGCCTGGAGCTGCTTCAGATTCTGTACCTCCCCCTCTCTCTACCTCTCCCTCATTCACACTCTGTGTGTCTCTCTCTTAAAACTAAATAAATATTAAAAATATTTTGGGGGGGGATGATTATAGATTTTACACCTGCAACTAATAGAACACTGTATGTTAACTACACTGAAATTAAAAAAATTTTTTTAATTTTAAGTTACTATAGACTTACTAAGACCAGAAAACTTTAAAAAAGATCAGGTGAATTCAAACAAGTAAGGTAAATAAATTTGGTTATTTTAAATACGCCAAATGTATTCACTCTGATTAAATAACCATTTCAAGTGTCTTTCTATAGAGCACTGATAACAACTGCATTTAATAAGTGATAGTGCTTTCTTTCTGAAAATTAAATCAAGAAACTAAACTTTGATGGCTTTTTGGAACAATTTTTTTCCTTTCTTTATTCTGCCTAAAGGCAAACATTCATTAATACTGCCCAACTAAAATGAATATTAAAATTCATCTAAAAGGTTTATGCTCTAAAACATCAGCTTCTAGAAAGAGGTAATTTTCAAACAACATATTCATTTCAGAATAGTCACTGCAAAAATTAAAGTCATTTAAGATTAAAACTTTGGAGCTCATTGATGAAATTGTTAGAAATAATCCAGAACCTTCTACAAGCAGGTAGCAATTACAATGATAACATCAAAAGCATGCTTTAATTGTTCTTAATGAAAGGTATAGAAAACCTATCTAAAATCTGGAATTTTAAAATCTTAAACTTTCTAGTCTATCATTAAGAGTATATGTAAGAGTTTAAAACATGGAAGATTTCTCCTATGGAAAATTATACACTCTATGGCAATATTCCTATGTAAGAAAGAACAATGTACATGAAATCAACAAAGTAATATATATTCCCAAAAAGAATTACAAAAATTATCTTTTGCTCTTACCTGAGCAACATCCTCAAGTTTATTCCACTTGATCGACAGCAGTAATTTCGGCAGTGACTGTGGGAAATTCTCTCTGCAATCTTGTCGCAAAGTCCAAATAAGATCCATTTCATTCTCGCACAATTGAGACAAGGGGTCCCTGTCCAAGATTTCTTTCAGTACAGCAAGAAACTTTTTTCCACCTCGACTCTAAGAAAGCAAAATACTCATTCATCAAATAACTTAATTCTGTGAACATCACTGGCAAACACATAGCAAATTTATATACAATGAATTTATAAACAATTTATGAGCCTTAACATGTAAGATACTAAAGACCTAATTCCTTAAAAAAAAATTACTAAGGATGGATGCCCTTTTTATACGTTTTATTGATAGAATATTAAATCTGTAAGCTAACAATGAAGGAAAGAATTATTTTCAAAGAGTTCGTAAGAAGGGAGGAATACAGCTTCATCAAAAATACATGTGCAAACAGTAGGTGGCAGAATTGCAACTTGGATTAAAGAGTCATTCATTATTTGAACTGAATTTCTTTCTATCCTTCTATTTTAATTTTCAATTTCTATAAACAAATGAAACAACAAAGACGAACCAAACATATGGAGTTTTTAAAAAAGTGTAAGCGTCTTGCTAGCTCAGAGGCACAAAAAAACATTTAGATTAAGCACTGAATCCTGGATAAAACTAAACATGAAACAAATACAGTTATCCCATTTTCTTTCCCAATCCTTATAAGACTAAACTAAAATAACGAAGATAGCCCATGCTATTTTTTTGGATCTAGATTCTGAATTGTAGTTGCAGTAACATGAAAAAAAAAGAGAGAGAAAGAGAGATTCATTTCCCCATACTTAAAAAAAAAACATTATCATTTAGGCCAAAATACATTAAAAAAAAAACTTTCCAAAATAGGAATTTTTTATTGGAATTTCATATAAGCATTAAGATAACTATATTATTTTCTAAAGTAATGAGATTCAAAATAATACATGCATACATACAAAAGAATGACAATTATGATTGTTTACATAGAATTGTCTAGAAAATCTGAAAGAATCAACAAAAATATTATTGGAACTAATACATAATTAAAGCAAGATTGTAGGACAGTTTAATATACAAAAGTAAATCAATTTCCCATATATCAATAATGTAAGTGGTATTTGAAATTAAAAACCTAATACCACTTTCATTAGCACCCAGAAATACGAAAACTTAGGTATGAAACTAACAAAATATGTACAAAATCTATATAAGGAAAACTACTGAACTCTGGTGAAAGAAATCAAAGAACTAAATAAACAGAGATATATCCCATGTTTATGAATAAGAAGATTCAATACTGTGAAAATGTCAGCCCTTCCCAACATAATCAACAGATTCAATGCAAACCCAATCAAAATTCTGTAGGTATCAACAAAGTTATTCTAAAGTTATATGGAGAGACAAAAAACCGAGAATAGCCAACACAATAATGTAGAAGAAAAAAGTTGAAGGAATGACACTACTCAACTTAGTAAAAATAAATGTGAAATACAAAACCATAAAACTCCTAAAAGATAACACAGGAGAAAACGTAGATGACCTGGGGTTTGACAGTGGTTTTTTTACATATAACACCAAATTCATGATCCATCAATAAAAGAACCAATAAGCTGGACTTCACTAAATTTAAAATTATCTCCTCTGTGAAAGACACTGTCAAGAGAATGAAAAGACAAGCTACAGATTGAAAATAAATAAATATCTGCAAAAAACTTATGTGATAAAAAACTGTTACCCAAATATTCAAAGAACTCTTAAAACTCAACAAGTAGAAAATAAGCCACCAGACTAAAATATAAGTCAAAGACCTGAACAAACAGACAGCTCACCAAACAAGGTACAGACATAACAAAACCATATAAAAAGATGCTTAACATTATATATCATCAGGGAAATGCAAATTAGACAAATATGAGATAAGACTACACACTTATCAGAATGGCCAAAATCCAGAACGAATGCTGTTGAGGACGTGGAGCAACTGCTGGTTGGAATGCAAAATACTATGACTGCTTAGGAAGACAGTTTGGCAGTTTCTTACAAAACCAAAGACACTCTTACCAAACTATCCAGTAATCATGCCCCTCCGCATTTACCAAAAGTGGTTGAAAACTTATGACCACAAAAAACACATGGATGTTTATAGCATCTTTATTCAAAATTGTCAAAACTTAGAAGCAACCAAGATGTCCTTCAGTGGGTGAATGGGTAAACTAATACATACAGACAATGGAATATCATTTAACACTGAGAGGAAATGAGCTTTCATGCCACAAAAAGACATGGAGGATCCTTAAATACATAGTACTAAGGGGAAAAAGCCAGTGTGAAAAAACTGCATAGTCTATGATTCCAACTTATAAAACCTGTGGAAAAGACCAAATTATGGAAAGAATAAAAAGATCAGCGGTTGCTAGGGGTGGTGGGGGGAATGAATAGGCAGAGCACAGAGGATTCACAGGACAGTAAAAATACTCTGTGTAATATGATAATGATGATAATGATAAATACATATTATACATTTGTCCAAACTCACAAAACACACAACACCAAGAATAAAACCCAAGGTAAACTATGGACTTTGGGTGACTATAATGTGTCAATGTAGGTTCATTCTTGGTAACAAATTTACCACTCTGGTGAGTGACACTGATAAGAGGAAAGGGATATGCATGTGAAGGGGTAGAGATATATGAGAAATCTCTACCTTCCTCCCAATTTTGTTGTGATCCTAAAAATTTTCTTTAAAAAAATAAAATCTTATCTACATGCACGCATGCGCACTGTGCAAGCACGCGCGCGCGCGCGCGCGCACACACACACACACACACACACACACAAAATGTATGATTACAGTGGTTTTATATTCAGACCCTCAACCTAAAAATGGTATGCTCTCTTTTACAGGCTTGACTGGGTTTCTCTGAAAAATTATCATGACAAGTTATCAGAATTTGATATCAAACTCCTACACTCACACATCTTAAAATGAAACCTGTTGGTGCAAACAACATAGTATAAATTGTTCATGTCAGAGAAACGCAGACTGCTATTAAATTACTGCAAAAAGCTAGCAAACCTACTATAATTTTGTGAAACAAAATTAAGACTTTACAGACATACTGTAAGTAAATATCCTGAGGACCTACAAGTAAATTAAGAGGGGAGAGCAAGGGGGTTGGCTCTATAATTGTACTGTGATTGTTTACTGAGCTATGAAAAGCAGAGCACTGAATAAAGCCAAGGTAAAAATAAACAACTGCCAGAAATGTGGCAGGAAGCCCAAATAAAACACAGAATCTTACATTCTTTTGCAAAACCCAAAATAATCAGTAATGAAAACTTATACTGTACAGGATAAATGGTGAACTTACACACCTGTTCAAATGCTTGAACTAAAATAAGAAAATGGTGGAAAGCAATTAACACTAACATTCATATTCTCTATTTTTCTTTATGTTTAGACTTTTCAAAATCATATACATATTATGATATAATAGTGATCATTGACTAAAATAAAACAAATAAAGCAAACATACTTTGCTATAAGCAAAAAGTGACTGTGGCTCTTTCCCCCTCTTCCCTTGGGGGATGGAATGAGGGGGTGACGGTAGCATGAAAGGAAGAAGCCATTTCTGTAACATAAAATCTGTTCAAGGAGAAGCAAGTGTTGATACAGAAGCTGAAGAAGTTGTCCAGAGAGGTAGCTAACATAATTAATGAAGGTGGCTACACTAAACAACAGCTTTTCAGTGTGGATAAAACATTGTTATATTAGAAGAAAATGCCATCTAAGACTTTCACAGCTACAGAGAAGTCAGTATCTGGCTTCAAAGCTTCAAAGGACAGGCGGACTCTCTTCTTAGGGCTAATACAACTGGTGACTTTAAGTTGAGTCCAGTGCTCAATGACCATTCCAAAATCCGATGGTCCTTAAGAATTATGCTACATCTACTCTGCCTGTGCTCTATAAATGGAACAACAGAGCCTGATGACAGCACATCTGTTTACAAAATAGTTTACTGAATATTTTATGCTCACTGTTGAGACTTAGTGGTCAGAAAAACAGATTCTTTTTAAGACTTTAGGGTTGACAATGCACTTGGTCATCCAAGAGCTCTGATGGAGATGTATAATTAGACTGAGGCTGTTTTCATGCTGGCTAACACAATATCCATCCTGCAGCCCATGGATCAAGGAGTAACTTCAACTTTCAAGTCTTATTATTTAGGAAATACATTTTCCAAGGTCAAAGTTGCCATAGTGATTCCTCTGATGGGTCTGGGCAAACTAAACTGAAAACATTCCGGAAAGGATTCACCATTCTAGATGCCATTAAGAACATTCAACATTCATAGAAGAGGTCAAAATATCAACATTAACAAGAAGTATGGAAGAAGTTGATTCCAACCCTCATGGATGACTTTGAACGTTTCAAGACTTCAGTGGAGGAAGTAACTGCAAATGTGGTGAAAAGAGCAAGAGAACTAGAAGTGAAGCCTGAAGATGTGATAGATGTGCTGCAATCTCATGATAAAACTTGAACAGATGAGGACTTATCTCCTATGGATGAGCAAAGAAAGTGGGTTTTAAAAAAAAATTTTTTTAAGTTTATTCATCTTTGAGAGACAGAGCGTGAGTGGGTGAGGGGCAGAGAGAGGGAGACACAGAATCTGAAACAGGCCCCAGGCTCTGAGCTGTCAGAACAAAGCCTGAGGTAGGGCAAAGACTCATAAACTATGAAGTCAGGACCTGAGTCAAAGTCAGATGCTTAACCAACAGAGCCACCCAGGTGCCCCAAAGAAAGTGATTTCTTGAAATAGAATCTACTGCTGGTAAACATGCTATGAAGTCTGTTGAAATGACAACAAAGGATTTAGAATATCACATAAACTTAGCTGATAAAGCAGCAGCAGGGATTCAAAAGATTGACTTAATTTTGAAAGAAGTTCTACTGTGGGTAAAACACCACTAAACAGATTGCATGCTGCAGAGAAACTGTTCCTAAAAGGAAGAAGAGTCAATTAATGCAGCAAACTTCATTGTCTTATTTTAAGAACTGCCACAGCTACCCCAACTTTTAGCAACTTCCACCCTGGTGAGAAGCTATCAACACTAAGGCAAGAACTTCCACCACCAAAACAATTACAACTTGCTTAAAGCTCAGGCAATGATTAGCACTTTTTAACAAAAAGTGTTTTTAAATTAAGGTGTGTATATTGTTTTTAAGGTATAATGCTACTGCACATGTGAAATTACAGTACAGTATAAGCATAACTTTTATAAGCACTGGGAAACCCAAAAATTCATTACTCTCTTTCTTGTGATATTCCCTTTATTGCAGTGGCTGGAATAGAACCCACAGACAGTATCCCCTAGGTATCCCTGTAATTGCCTGACAAGCTGATAAACGTACAGTTGTAATAAATCTCTTTTGTTTCGTTAACAAGAAGTGCTGCTCAAAGTATTTATAGTAGTAGATGACATCTATTGCAGGACTATGGATATTTCTGAGAACTCTAATGGCAAAGCAGAAGACACCCTTGGCCAGACGTTTCTCTAACTAGCCAACATTAAATAATGCTTTGATTCTGTGTAAATAAAAAACAACATACATTATCTCCATTTCGCGTTCTGGCCTCTATATAATTAACCATTCTGTATAGTCTGGCTTTATACTGAAGACACATAAAAACTGTAAACAGACAACATGATAAGAGAAGACTAGACTCAGCAAAGTCTTAAACTATCTTAAGAGTAAAAAAATTAAGCTAAAAAGTATAGGTAGTAAAAAAAATTACACAGATTGTAAACTACACAAAGTCATCTATTTTGTAGTTTTTGGGTACAAACAATGGGCATATGTGGCAGAAACCACGGTTGGTCCCTCAGTATGGACTCAGTTCTTCCTTTATATAAATGATATAAATGATATCCTCAAAAAGAATGGGCGCAGCCTCTACTCTTGCTTTTCCTGTTCCAGCTGGCTGCACCATAAGATGCAAGACGCTAAAATACCAATATTAAACTCTGAGACAGAAAGTACACACTAACATGACAGAGCACCAAGACAGAAGAACCCTGGTTCCCCGGCATGGTAAATCCTGGCCTGATTATACATGCTGTTACATGAGATAAATAAAATTACAGTCTCTTCATTCAACTGAATAATATTTAAAAAGACAGTATTGTCAAACTATGAGGTAGCATAGCATCCCTTAAAGACTAGAGGCTGGGGGTGCCTGGCTGGTTCAGTCAGTAGTGCATCCAACTGTTGATCTCAAACTAGTGGGCTCAACCCCATGTTGGGCATGGAGCCTACTTTAAAATAAATAAATAAACCAATCAATGTAATACATCAAATTAACAAAAGAAAAGAACCCTATGATCCTGTTGATAGATGCAGAAAAAGGATTTGACAAAATACAGCATCCTTTCTTAATAAAACCATCGAGAAAGTCAGGATAGACGGAACTTACTTAAACATCATAAAAGCAGTTTATGAAAAGCCCACAAATAATATCATCCTCAATGAGGAAAAACTGAGAGCTTTCCCCCTGAGATCAGGAACACAACAGGGATGTCCACTCTCACTACTGTTGTTTAATAAAGTGCTAGAAGTCCTAGCATCAGCAATCACACAACAAAAGGAAATAAAATGCATCAGAACTGGCAAAGACGTTGTCAAACTTTCACTTTTCACAGATAACATGATACTCTAACATGGAAAACCTGAAAGACTCCACCAGAAGCCTTCTAGAACTTATTCATGAATTCAGCACCTTCATAGGGTACAAAATCAATGTACAAAAGCAACAGAAAGAGAAATCAAGAAACTGATCCCCTTCACAATTGCACAAAAAACCATAATATACCTAGGAATAAATCTAACCAAAGATATAAAAGATCTGTATGATGAAAACTACAGAAAACTTATGAAAGAATTTGAAGAAAACACAAAGAAATAGAAAAACACTCCATGCACATGGATCAGAGGAACAAAAATTGTTAAAATGTCATTATTACCCAAAGCAATCTACACATTCAATGCAATTCCAAACAAAATCGTACCAGCGTTCTTCGCAAAGCTAGAAGAAACTATCCTCAAATTCATATGGAACCATAAAAGACCCTGAAGAGCCAAAGTAATATTGAAGAAGAAAACCAAAACAGGAGACATCACAATCCCAGACTTTAGCCTCCACTACAAAGCTGTCATCATCAAGACAGTATGGTATTGGCACAAAAACAGACACAGAGACCAATGGAATAGACAGATAACCCAGAGGTGGACCCAAAAATGTACGGCCAATTAATTTTTGACAAACCAGGAAAAAGTATCCAATGGAAAAAAGACAGCCTCTTTAACAGGTGGTGCTGCTAGAACTGGACAGCAACAGGG
>NC_043704.1:121964539-121982506 GCF_006229205.1 Suricata suricatta | reverse complement strand
TCATCATCAAGACAGTATGGTATTGGCACAAAAACAGACACAGAGACCAATGGAATAGACAGATAACCCAGAGGTGGACCCAAAAATGTACGGCCAATTAATTTTTGACAAACCAGGAAAAAGTATCCAATGGAAAAAAGACAGCCTCTTTAACAGGTGGTGCTGCTAGAACTGGACAGCAACAGGGGCGCCTGGGTGGCTCAGTCGGTTAAGCCTCCGACTTCAGCTCAGGTCAGATCTCACGTTTGTGGGTTCAAACCCCGTGTCAGGCTCTGTGCTGACAGCTAGCTCAGAGCATGGAGCCTGCTTCCAGTTCTGTGTCTCCTTCTCTCTCTGCCCCTCCCCCTCTCATGCTCTGTCTCTCTCTGTATCAAAAATAAATAAAACATTTAAAAAACAATTTTTTTAAAAGTCTGTTAAAAAAAATTTAAAAACAAAGTCTGTAAAAGAACTGAACAGCAACATGCAAAAGAACGAAATCAGACCACTCTCTTACACCATACACAAAAATAAACTCAAAATGGATGAAGGACCTGAATGTGAGACAGGAAACCATCAAAACCCTCGAGGAGAAAGCAGGAAACAGCCTCCTGGACCACAGCAATTTCCTACTCGACACATCCCCAAAGGCAAGGGAAATGAAAGCAAAAATGAACTCTTGGGACCTCATCAAGATAAAAAGCTTCTGCACTGCAAAGGAAACAATCAAGAAAACCAACAGGCAACTGACGGAATGGGAAAAGATAGTTGCAAATGACATATCAGATAAAGGGCTAGTTTCCATAATCTGTAAGGAACTCACCAAACTCTACACCTGAAAAACAAATAATCCAGTGAAGAAATGGCCAGAAGACATGAATAGACCCTTCTCCAAAGAGGACATCCAGATGGCCAACAGACACCTAAATGATGCTCAATGTCATGAAGGAAATACAAATCAAAACCACACTGAGATACCAACTCATGCCAGTCAGAGTGGCTAAAATGAACAAATCAAAAGACTACGGATGCTGGCGAGGATGTGGAGAAACCGGCACCCTCCTATACTATTGGTGGGAATGTAAACTGGTGCAGTGCTCTGGAAAACAGTGTGGCAGTTCCTCAAAATATTAACAATAGAACTCCCCTATGACCCAGCAATAGCACTGCTAGGGATTTACCCAAGGGATAAAGAAGTGCTGATGCATAGGGGCACATGTACCCCAATGTTCATAGCAGCACTTTCAATAATAGCCAAATCATGGAAAAAACCTAAATGTCCATCAACTGATGAATGGATAAAGAAGATGTGGTTTATATACACAATGGAATACTACATGGCAATGAGAAAGAATAACATCTGGCCATTCGTGGCAACGTGGATGGAACTCAAGGGTGTCATGCTAAGTGAAATAAGTCAGGCAGAGAAGGACAGATACCATATATTTTCACTCGTAAGTGTAACAGGAGAAACTTAGCAGAGGACCATGGGGGAGGGGAAGGGGGAAAAATAGTTGGGGAGAGGGAGGGAGGCAAACATGAGAGACTCTTGAATACTGAGAACAAACTGAGGGTTGATGGGGTAGGGGAAGAGGGGAAGGGGGGTGATGGGCATGGAGGAGGGCACTGGTGGGGATGAGCACTGAGTGTTACATGGAAACCAACTTGACAATAAACTATAAAGGCAAAAATAAATAAATTTACAAAATGAATGAAAATAAAAATAAAAATAAAAATATAAAACCATGTATCACTTTCACTGTAACTCTTTTAACATATGGTAATTGATCACACAGATTAGACTAAAAGAGAATCATGAATTTGAAATGTTGATTATGTTATTGTATAAATTAATCAGTTTAATAAAAACATTAATAAACAGAAGAAAAATAAAAATTAAAAATAAACGACTAGCTGCTGAACCTGTGCTTATATGAGAAAAGGGTTTACCACTGAACCCAGACCACCTACAAATAGCTGCAATTCAACAAAAAGCATTAATATATACATACATACACTCTCAGGCTATTCTTGCCTAAGAGTATGTTCATCGATGATGAAAGTAACTAATAACGAGAAAGGGTCATGTGATACTTACTGATACATTAGCACTGTCACTGCTTGCAATCTCAGCTGCCTTCTCGATTATCTGTTAAAAAAAACTTTAAAAATTAAATTTTGGCTCTTGCATTTGTAAAATTTTAATTGTAAATGATTATAATTGTACTTAGATTACAAGAAACAACATATGGTCCGGCATTTCTCTGCTTTATAAATGTAAACATGAATTTTAAATGCAAAATGGTATTATGCAGTGATTCCCAATCTTTAAACTTTTTTTAATCTTTTTAAAAAATATTTTTATTTATTATTGAGAGAGAGTACGAGTGTGGAGGGGCAGAGAGAGAGGAGGATAGAGGATCAGAAGCAGTCTCCACAGTGACAGTAGAGAGCCTGATATAGGGCTGGAACTTATGACTCATGAGATCATGACTTGAGCCTAAGTTGTACATTCAACTGACTGAGCTAACCAGGCACCTCTCTCTCTCCCACACTCAGTGTTTAAACTCTCGGCAACTGGGAGTCAATGGTATTATTATAAAGGACTGTGACTCCTAGGGTGCATCGGCATTGTCTTCTCTGGATAAAATAAGGAATGGCTTGCATATATATTTTAGAGAATTTTATTTATTTTTTTATTTTTACCACTTTTTATTTATTTTCGAGAGACAGAGCATGAATGGGAGAGGGGCAGAGAAAGAGGGATACACAGGCTCCAGGCTCTAAGCTGTGGGCACAGAGCCTGACATGGGGCTCGAACTCACGAACCGTGAGATCATGACCTGAGCCAAAGTCGGAGGCTTAACTGACTCAGCCACTCAGGTGCCCCTGTAGGTGAAAGAATTTTAAAAACAGGTAAATATGTTCTGCTTATGAAAATGCAAAGGTATATAAAAGCTACTAAATAAATAATAAGCTTTAGTCAATGCTTTTCTGAATTAACATAACAAAAGTAGAATATCAAGAGACAGCCAAAAAACATCTTTTGAATTCATTAAGTTCTAAAGGGGCGCTGATTCTTCTTCTTTTTTGAAGTTTATTTATTTTGATAGGGAAAGAATGAGGTAGGGGCAGAGAAAGGGAGGGAAAATCCCAAGCAGGCTCCACTCTGTCAGCACAGAGCCTGATGAGGGGCCTGAACCCATGAAATTTGAGATCATGACCTGAGCTAAAATCAAGAGTTGGATGCTTAACCAACTGAGCCACCCAGGCACCCCTTAAAGGGACGCTGACTCTTAAAAAGATGGGAAAATTAGTGGTTAACGAGTTATATTATCCTAAAGGAATAAAACTGTATCCTCTAACGTAAAGTGTAGTGATAACTCCTACCCTACTTCATATGGTTGTTATAACAAAATGAGATTATAGTCATTAAACAATAACCATAAAATTGACTTGAAAAGCAAAAAGTACACTAGTGATCACAACAAAAACCATTAAATAAAAACAACATAGGGAACTTTCACTTTTTCTGTGTTATTTGATATTTTAAAAGATCACACAAACTGTAATTTTTAAAAACCAGTCATTATAAACATATGTATACATATTTAAAGAAAAAACCTTCTATCCCAAATTCATCTTCAAAGACAGACTAAGAAATTACAAAAGCAAAAAGTATAGTGATGTAAGCAATGCTGAAATAAAACTTTTTAAAAAATTGGACTTCTCTTGAAATAGATGAAAACTACTTAAATTTGCAAAGGATGCTCTATTTGTAAAAATGCTTCAAAATGCACCACATTTTGAGGTTCCCTAGGTGGCTCAGTCGGTTGAGTGTCCAGCTCTTAATTTCAGCTCAGGTCATGATCTCATCATTTGTTTGAGTGAGCCCTGCGTCCAGCTCAGTGATGAGAGCTCAGACCCTGCTTAGGATTCTCTATTACTCTGCCTTCCCTCCCCGCCACCATTTCATCCAAAAGAAACTATAATTGTTAAACATACACTATAATAACACAAAAATAGTTGCAGCTTGGACTATAAAATACATCACAAGTAGCTATGACTCCTGCTTAAATTACTATTCTAAGGAATAAAGCCAGGGCATGATCATAAACAGGAGTCAAAATGTACCTTTTTCTACTCAATGTACAATAAGGTATATGGTTCTTGACATATTTGAAATTTCTGGTGTACTAACCATTACATTTTACTAATCAGAAAAATACTTTAGAAGAATTTGAAATAAAAAGGTTTTAAAAAATTTTTTTAAAGTTTATTTATTTATTTATTTTGAGAGAGACAGAGACAGTGTGAGCTGGGGAGGGATAGAGAGAGATGGAGTGAGAAAGAATCCCAAACAGGCTCCACACTGATAGATGTGGGGCTTGAATGGGCCATGAGATCGTGACCTGAGCCAAAACCGAGAGTCAGATGCCTAGCTGACTGAGCTACCTAGGCACTGAAAAGTAACTGAAAAGTTACTTCTTATGTGGATAAAAAGTGGATAAAATTATGTGGATAAAATTCAATTAAAATGAGAGTAAAGAAGAAACATTAGGTAACAAATTTAATTTACATGCTACTTTAAAAATCTAGGGGTGCCTGGGTGGCTCAATTGGTTAAGTGTCCAACTTCGGCTCAGGTCATGATCTCACGGTTTGTGGGTTCAAGCCTAGTGTCGGGCTCTGTGCTGACAACTAGCTCAGAGCCTGGAGCCTATCTTCAGATTCTCTGTCTCCCTCTCTCTCTGACCCTCCTCTGCTCATGCTGCATGTGTCTCTCTCTCTCAAAAATAAATAAAAACAAAACAACAACAGAAAAGATTTTAAAATACAATTAATTTGAATATTATTTAGTGTAATATCAATTTTTTAAATTTATTCATTCATTATCTTAAATTTTTATCTCTTTTGAAAAACAGAGAGAGAGAGAGGACAAGCAGGGGAGGGGCAGAGAGAGGGAGAGACAGAGAGGATCCCAAGTAGGCTCTTCATTGTCAGTATAGCGACGGATGCAGAGCTCAATCTCATGAACCATGAAATCATGACCTGAGCCGAAATCAAGAGTTGAATGCTTAACTGAGGAGGCGAGGCACCCAATATAATATCCACTTTTAAAGGAAGTTTATTCTCACATACATTAAGGAAATAAAACAACCTAGTCATTATTTGAGAATTTGCTCCAAGATTTTCTCATAAAAATCAGCATCAACCATAGCTGAAACAAGGATGTCAAGCCTGAAGATAAAACATAGGACAGCTTAGCTCTTGGAATGCAAATTAGCAAAGCCACACTTTCAAATCCACCAGATCCCCTTCAGATCCCCAAGATAAGTAGTTCGTATACTAAGGAAATGTGTCTAGAAATGGAAGTCCCTGCTATAGATGCTGCATAAATAGCAGTAACTCGGGAAGCCTCACTAATTGTAATATTCAATATAAATTATCTGTTCTTTGAATACCAATTCTAACAACAGCAGTGACTATGTGTTTAATCCCTGAACATGCTGGGCAAACTTTCAGTATATTTCACATGCTCAGACTTACATATGAATGCATTTATAGCCATTTTAAATTGAAAAGAACCTCAGAGACCCATGATGATTTCCTCATCTTATAAATGAGAAATCTGACCTCCAGAGATACTATGTTTCACCTGGTCAGTGATAAAGCCAAGACTAAATAAGACTTAGCTGGCCCCGTGCTCTGTGGTCTTTCCACTGAATCAAGCTATCAACGTATGTGACGTTTTGAAAGAAAAAATTCTTGTAAAGTTTAATTATAAACATGTAGAGCCAAGAACTAATAATTCGATGATTTTCACAGAATGGACTTTTAAATAATTAGCTTACCTTATCAAAAGGAGGATAATAATAAGGCTGTTTTTTATTCTCTGGGAATTTGATATGCAAGGCTGTGGCATTTTCAGCATATGGATTTGTTTGAACAGTTCCCATTGGATTCAACATTTCTTCAAGTTCATCTAAAATATGCAAATAATTTTGAATCTTAAAAAATGTTGTTGAAACTAAATTCCCTAATAGATTTCAACCATGAAAATTATTTTTAAAGTATGTTACCTAAGATATATGGCAGACAATTATATCACTAAGCCTCTAATTTTCTGTTAATACTTAACACAAAAGTTCAATGAGAGTTTACAAAGAATCTCTAAAATGAGAAAGTTAATAACAATTAATGCCTACCTCACATCTTTCTTCAAATTTGGAAAGTATTCTCAATCTTGGGAAAAACTCAATTGGAATTGCTTCCCATCAAAATAAGGTAGCCCACAAAGTTTTCATAACTTCATCACATACCGGGATTTCTTATTTTCTGTGGTCACCACGGTACACAACTGTTATTTCTGAGAGTCATCAATGACATTCTTTTGGAAAAACCTAACGCTATTTATGTTTCTAGATCATTCCATAAGTGCTGACACAGTTAAACACCCCTCCAGTAGCTTCCGCAATACTCCATGCAAGTGGACTGTTATAAACCGCTGCTTTCTTTAAGGCACTGCTCCCACACTCTAAAATGGCCCATTCATAGAGCTGTGCATAGGAATCTTAGATTCAATGTTCTCATAAAACCCTGGAGTTCATATAACTTTCATTTCACAAATAAACTGTTAAAAAGACATTAACAGTTTATCTCAAGATAAAAGAAGAGAATAGCAGTACATCCTCAAGTCTCCCCTCTGCAAACTAGTATGTTCTTCCTTGTATTAACTTTTAGCACTTTTTATCAGTTTGAGGTGTATAATAACAAATGTATTTCTTCTTTAACTCAATAAGCACACCTCTAGGAATTATCTTAGACATATATCTGCACTTATATAAGCAAGGTTATTCATTGTAACGTGCTTAAATTATCAAAAGATAAGTCTACTTTAAAAAGCATCAGCAGCACTCTATGTAGATACATGGGGTTGAAAGGTCAAAGAGCAGAACACGGCAAAGAATATGCTATTTTGTATAAAAATGGGAAAAAAATAGAAATCTACATTTGTATTTCCTAGTGTATACATGAAGAAATCTGGAAAGATATAAAAGCAACCAATAATGTGATTATATACCCTTTAATGATAACCTAGGGACTCTGGATAATAGATTATTTTTAAAAAATATATTATTTGTATCTCAGCCTCACTCCTACTGGGATAAAGTGACAATTCTAGAGCTAATACATGCAGAGCAAATGTGTTCATTTATTATTTTTCATATATTTTGTTAGAGATGAAGTCAGGGTCATGGTATGCCAAGTTAATACTGCCCCAAATCATTAATTCTGCTAAAATTACAAATCAAGTTGCTTGGTGATTCTGGAGAACATGTGTGAATCTAAATTAAGATTTTGAAAAAAGTCTAAGTGCTGAAATGCATAATTTTTACTGTTATGAAACTCATAGTTTCTCCTTAAGAAATGTGTAAATGCACACTACCCTTCTATATTTGGGGAATAACATGATTAGTAAAAACTATGGCAAGTATATGCAGGAAAGAGGAGAAATTGAATACATAAAATATTAGAATGTGAGGAGTTTTATTTTTTTTTGAGTTTTAAATATGTCTGTGAGGAACTGATTATCCAAAAAAAAATTTCTCAGATGTCAACTACTAATAAATGAATATTTTCAAACATATGTCACCCATAAAATAACTTTAAGACACAAATAAGTTCATAATTTTACTAACTATATTAATGAACTAAGAAGGCAGAGGGAAAAGAAGAAAACCACTATTTTAATGCAAAGCTTACACTAAAAATTTCCAACATTCAAAAAAACCAATATGGAATAATGGAGTGAAGAAATCTTTCGTACAAACCCTGGTTTTGACCCAATTCAGGTTTTGAACCTGACTAACTTATCATCTCTGAGGTTCACTTTTCTCATCTGTAAAATGGAGATAAAACTATCTACCTAATTGGGGCACTCTGAATAATATTTAAGAAATATAGACAAATTATAGCTCAAATTTCAGGTTTAAGCCAACTAAACACTTATTGTATTTTTACTATTCCTCCCACATTAGTGAATGTGCCTTTTCTTAATGCAGGTAATTTAGTACTAGGAGCAACAAAGGTTATTGTAAAACACTGTTTCATAGGAGAATTTCTCTAAAACCTGTAAAAATAAAATGTTAAAAACAAGAACATATTAAGATAACAAATATATTCAGATATAAATCACTTTTTAAACATATTAAAACATTCTGTGGGAATCTGTTTTAGAATAAATAATAAGGATACGAAATGATGGTTTCTTCACTAAACTAAAAGAACAGTGAGTCATAAAGAAACATTAACTAGTCCACATGCCAAAAGTTACTCGTTAAGGATTAGCATATAAGTCTTACCAGGAAATGAAGACCAGCTGTGCAATATTATGTCTCCAGATCTCAACTGTCCTTTAAAGTCAAAAACCATTGTATTTACCCATGCTACAGGATAATGCTGTTGAAAAAGATACCATTGTATAAATATGCTGAAAATGAACTTAGCATGTAAATATGTACATGCCCTTTGTTTCAAAAATTTAGTTCTAGAAATTTCGAGAGTTCCAGATGATTTCCAAAAAATCATCCAAAATAAAACAAGATATACATGGAAAAATGTTCAAGATCTTTACAGTGGTTCAAGAAAAATATGAAAGCCAACTGATGTCTCATGATAAAATAACATTTCCAAAAAACAGTATTTAATATATAAACATTGCAAGTGATAAGGAATTTTTAATGATTCATGAAACTATACGTGATATAAAGTCAAGCTGTATGTTTTAAGAGCTTTAAGACTAAGTAAATCCTAATGTAGGAAAAGGCAACATTTCTTGGTATTTTAGAATTTATTTATATGTCTAAAAAGAAAGCACCAAGCTCACAGACTTACACAGACATTTAGACCAATTAACTTGGTCCCAGTATGTATCAAAAATCCTTATAAACAGTCCAATGCTTTGGGTAAAATTCTGTTTCAGTGGAAGAAAAAACACTGAGAAAATAACTCTTCTGTGACTTTTACATCCTAAAATTTATTTTTTTAACTATATGATAGGGGCGCCTGGGTGGCTCAGTCAGTTGAGCCTCCGACTTTGGCTCAGGTCAGATCTCACATTCACGGGTTCGAGCCCTACATCAGGCTCTGTGCTGACAGCTCAGAGCCTGGAGCCTGCTTCTGGTTCTATGTCTCCTTCTCTCTCTGACCCTCCCCCTCTCATGCTCTGTCTCTCTCTGTACCAAAAATAAATAAAACATTAAAAAATTAAAAAAAAAGACACCTATATGATAAGAGCCAGATGAAAAGCCTTACATTCTCACAGTAAAAATCAGATACAAATTCATGTATGTACATAAATATAGTAACCAGTTTTGTAAAAAACATACATAATTCATGTCCCCATGCCTCCAAAAACACTTTTCAAAACTTAGAGGAAAATGAAAAAGACCTGACTAAAAATAGGACATGGGAGATAAGAATATCAGAACAGGTATACCATCCCTTTTCCCCCTCAAAATCTAAGAAACTCTGAAAACTAAAGGTTTGTCCATAACTCATTTGACAGAGCGGGGCGGCTCAGTCAGTTAGCATCCACCCGACTTCAGCTCAGAGCATTATCTTGAGATTCGTGACTTCCCGCCCCACATCAGGTTTACGGATGTCAATGTGGAACCTGCTTTGGGTCCTCTGTCCCCCTGTCTCTCTGCCCCTCCCTGCTCATACTCTTGCTCACTTGCTTTCTTCCTTCCTCTCAAAAATAAATAAACCTTTAAAAAAAATAAATAACTCATTCAACAGTATAACATTGTCATGAACTTAACTGATACTCATTTGTCTCATTCAGTATGAATATTCATATATTCCAGTTAGATACTGATGTGCTTGATTACAGACTTGTGCCCCAGATCCCACAGGGTGTGTTGAGTGAAGTATGTTCTTTCTAAAATTCAAAAAATTCAAAAAAATTCTGAGTGTTCAAACATATGTGGCACCTAGAATTTTAGTTAAGGGACTGTAGACATACAATTTTTTAAATCTTTTCATTCATTTTTATCTATAACTTTTTCACTAGTTTATTTATTTTGAAGTGGGGGCAGGGGGGATGAGTGGGGCAGGGGCAGAGAAAAGGAGTCAGAGAATCCAAAGCAAGCTCTATGCTGTCAGCACAGAGCCCGACCTGGGGCTTGAACTCACAAACCATGAGATCGTGACCTGAGCCAAAGGTAGATGCTTAAGTGACTGAGCCACCCAGACACCCTTCACCTATATCTTCTTAAAAGTATTATATTTATAAGAGGACACTTACAGTAGGACATTTGCTATAATCTGCCAGAAAAGAAAATAAATAAATAGAACATAAAAATGGATATTTACTGTCTTTTTAAAAAAATTTCTTATGGACCAATAATAAAATTTCACTTAAACTACTCAATTATTTCAGAGTCTTAAAATTATTCCATTATAAAAAATTTTCAGTAGTGTATAATTACCACTTTCCCAGATTTCCGGATGGTCTGATATTTAGAGGGATTAATAGTTTTAGTAGATTTTTTCGTTTTTACTTTATCTAAAACTGCATAAATAGCAAAACATAATCGAGCCATTCGTGGCAAGTCACAAGTATTTATATCAAATTCCAGTGGTTCATTCCAAATGTGATCATTTTTCCCTGAAATCTCTGAGCTTACGACGGTTTTACACAGGAGTTCAGTACCATGAAAAAGGCCAGCCCTGACATGAACCTATAATGAAGGAGACAAAAACAAACACAGAGTTATGAATACTGTATCAGTGAAACAACTCAATTTTTAAGAATAATCATATATTGGGAGAAGGAGCATACCAACTCTAGGAAAAAATTGTCCACAGAACCATCAGGCTATAATTAATCAGTATATAATTCACTAAACTGTTATTTTAACCTATTTTTCACTTAATGCAAGAGGTCTCAATGGTATAAATAGGTCTACAGAAACCAAGACCATAAATATAAAAACTACTACTATCATCTGTTCACTTCTACTGACCTCATTTACTTGGGGGTCTTGTCTTACTCTTCTGTAAAATTGGAAAGGAAGTGATGGATGGAATGTCTCCAAAGTCTCTTCCTACTTTTTTTAATTTTTATTTGAGAGACAGAGAGAGAGAGTGAGCGTGAGGGGCAAAGGGAGAGACAAAATCTTAAGCAGATTCCAATCTTACGCAGGCTCAGTGTGGAGCCTGACATGGTGCTAGATCCCACGACCCTGGGATCATGACCCTGGGATCATGACCTGAGCGGAAATCAAGAGTCAGACGTTTAACCAACTGAGCCATCCAGGTGCCCCTTTGTTTCTTATTTTCAAACCATCATCAAGTCTATACTGTGTACAAAGCCTATACTGTGTAACCTTAAATGAAAAATAAAATAGCAAAATACAATATGTACTCACTAAAACCATATTCACATTTTGGCAGTACAAATAAATGAATACAAATAAAACTAGGAATACTATGATAGCAAGAACATTCATGACTTATCCTTCACTTAAGTTATCGGGTCGCTCGGTCGGTTAAGGGTCCAACTCTTGACTTCGGCTCAGGTCATAATCTTTGTTATGAGATTAAGCCCTGTGTCAGGCTCTGTGCTGGGCAAGGAGCCTGCTTGAGATTTTCTCTCTCCCCTTGTGCCCCTCCCCTGCTTGCACTCTCTCAAAACAAACAAACAAATAAAACAAATGAAATAACCCACAAGATAAAATATTTTAAAATTATTATTCTAGAAAGCACCAAACAAAATAGCTAGATGATCTAAATTTAAGATCCTAAATACAGGCGTAACACCAAATGCCCACAATCAATCTAAAACCCATAAAATTTAATGCAAATCTGAATGAAAATGGAAATCATTTTTATATTATTTTTTTAAAAACAACCATTCTAGGTTATTTATTTTTAAACACTGTCAAAAGAATAAACAAATAAGTAAAAAGTAGACAAGGGGTGCTTGGGTGGCTCAGTGGGTTAAGTGTCCAACTTTGGCTTGGGTCATGATCTTGCTGTCCATGAGTTCAAGCCCCGCATTGGTCTCTATGCCGACAGCTCTATGCTGGAGCCCGCTTCAGATTCTGTATCTCCCTCTCTTTCTCTCTCTGCCCTTCCCTGCTCATACTCTGTTTCTCTCTCAAAACTAAACAAACATAAAAGAATATTTTTAAATAAATAAAGTGTGAAGATTGAACAGTCACAGCCTTAAGCAACTTTTAAATCTAAGTCCACTATGCAGTACTTTAAATGCTGGGGTACCTGGAAGGGTCAGTTGGGTAAGCATCTGACTTCAGCTCAGGTCATGATCTCACCACTCATGGGTTCGAGCCCCATGCTGGGCTCCGTGCTGACAGCTCAGAGCCTGGAGCCTGCATCAGATTCTGTGTCTCCCTCTCTCTCTGCCCCACCCCCACTTGTACCCTATCTCTCAAAAATGAATAAAAAAATTTTTTAAAAAGTCTATTCCCCTATGCTCCTTGAAATAAGACAAAAGGCCTGGAGATTCATTTTTACTCTGTAAAATATATGATAATAATTATAAAGAAGGATTTATACAAGAGTACTTTTAGGAAATCTTTGTATTTACCTTTATGCTATAAAAGTATCTAAATTATGATACACTTATAATACTAGTATTTTTAAAGGTCAAGACAAAAAATAGGAATAATAATTACTTTATTCTATAAAGAAAACTGTAATTGCCTATAAAAACCATAATTATTTTCTCCTAAGTAACTAAGAAATGGCCCCATCATAAAATGCTCAAAAGATGGCATTTAGTATTAGTAAAATTGTATGGGAAATAGGAAGAACACAAAACTCAGATCAAAGTTTTCTTTTCCTTCCTAACACACCTCAGGAAAACTGAGCATCGGTTAATGAATACACAATGGATGGTCATTTTAGTTTATCAGGAGGTTAGGAAAGGTTCTATCACTATGCACCAGTCATTGTCTTTTTTTTTTTTTTAAATCAGGGATGTGCAAATCATGTTTATTTATATTTGAAAAAAAGGAAGACAGAGTGAGTGGGGGAAGGGCAGAGAGAGAGAGAGACAGACAGACAGACAGACAGACAGACACACACACACACACACACACACACACACACAGAATTTGAAGCAGGTTCTAGGCTCAGAGCTGTCAGCACAGAGCCTGATGCAGGGCTGGAACTCACGAACCACGAGATCATCACCTGAACCGAAGTCAGATGCTTAACCAACTGAGCCACCCAGGCACCCCTCTTTTTTTTTTAAATATTTATTTATTTTGAGGGACAGCATGCTTATAAGTACACATGGGAGAAGCAGAGAGAGAGGGAAAGAGAATCCCCAGGCAAGCAATGTAGACCCTGCTTGGGATTCTCCCCCTTTCCCTCTCCCCCCATACTCACACTCTCTCAAAAAAAATAAATAAACATTAAAAAAAAGAAATGTGTACTGATGCATGTGTAAATAGGAGTCTGGAAATGAAAAGATATCTGGGTTACAGGCAAAGGCTTAAGAATCATAAGCAAAGGAGTAAAGTTTTTCAATTTTCTTACAAAGAGCATATCAATAATTGCTGTCCAAGATGTGAAAAATCCAAATGTGATGAAAAACACTAAGAGGTGTTGAGGCAGGGACCACATACCGAAGGCAATCAATCCATCTGACCCCCGGGTTCCCTGACCTCAAAATTTCCATAGTACTTACTCTCCTTCCCACAAACCCACTCAAGCCCAGAATCTGACTTTGCCACATCCTAGCATCTCCAAATCACTAATTGCTACATCTCCCTTTCCAATCACTTCCCCTTCTAACTCACTCTAACACACCCACAGGAAAATCCCTCTTGCCTACCTTAAGCCTCCAATTCAAGGCCAACACTCCCTCCTCTTTCCCCATCAGTTTTGTCTACCTTTGCCTTCACCAAAACTCTAGGCCAATGCCGGTCTCTCCCTCTGTCACACACAACTGAAGTCCATACCCTGGATAAACCTACGCACTTGCCTCCCCAACATATTACATGTTTTTGGGTTGACAAGCACCATGGCTGACCAGTCTCAAATGTAAAATTATTCTTTCATCACTGAAATCACACTTCTTAACTTTACTTAACTGCTGAAAACTTGTATAGCCATTTACTCTCCGGTAAGATGAGCCTTCCTCACATTCAATAAAACTATGAAAAAATTTTAAAGTCCCTAATTAAGCTCCTTTTTTTTTTTTTACCAGGTTTTCTGTTACCTAAAGATGACATGCTCTGATGGATACCTCCTGTCGATCTATTCTATTTAGAAGTTATAGAATATTAGAAGAATGAAATACTAGTCCATTATTATTTATAAGATAAGGAAAGCAAATAATGACAAAGATCAAATTATAAAGCAAATAAAAATCAGAATCTAATACTCACCAACTAAATTAAATACTCACCAACTTAATTACTAAATTATGAAGTCAGGTGGGTGGGGCAGATTGAAGAGGGCATGTATGCTGGGATGAAATAAAGGGTTTACAGAGTATTTTTCCTCCATAAAAATGCAGGTTATTTCATTTGCACCTGACCCTCCAGAAATCTCCATATGAGTGATGGGGGCGGGGGGGAGTTTAGACTGAGGTTTTCATATATCCACACATGAACCCTGCTTACAAACTTCATGTCTTTAAAACTACGTTAATTCTACTATACACTGACCTGATGATCAAAGTATTAATGCTTTGATCTGACCTTACATGGCCACAACAAAATATCTGCTGCCTAAACCTTACCCAAAACCCAATTTTGGGAAAAAATATGCATTCAGAATTTCCTAAAAGACACATAGTACATTTATTTCTTTGGGAAGCTAAAATATTACCATTCAATTAAACATAAACCATCACATGGTTGAGTATAATACTGAGAATGAATTACTTTTGTCTCTTATAAAATAACTTTTATAGAATTGTACTTAATATTATATTTTAAATCTAGCCAGTGAAAGGTTTTATTAAAGAAAGATATGTGAAACATTATTTTACCTACTGTAAAGATGCTGGCATGGGTGCTGGTACTGACCATTAAGGTCAAAAAACTCAAGTATAATGAACTTGAAAAGTTCTGTACTAACTATAAACAAAAATAGCAAAGGGTGAGATCTAGAAAAGAATAATAATAAAGACTCTAGCCAAGGCAAGGTAACAAGAAAAAAAGAGACCCTGCATATTCTGAAAAAATATGTTTAAATATTACTCATTATCTAATTATAATTAGCCAAAGTATGATTTAAGACCAAGTCATTAAGATTATTTCTACCTGAGAACTCTAGTAATTCACTAAAATGATTCAAGATGATACATGGTTAAAAGCAAGCAAGGGGGCACCTGGCTCAGTCAATTAAGCGTCCGACTTTGGCTCAGGTCATGATCTCACGATTTCTGGGTTCAAGCCCCACATGGGGCTCTGTGCTAACAGCTCAGAGCCTGGACCCTGCTTCGGACTATGTGTCTCCCTCTCTCTCTGCCCCTACACTGTTCAAGCGCTGTCCCTCAAAAACGAATAAATGTTAAAAAAGAAAAAATGTAAAAACAACAAGAGCACTAAAAATTATATACATTTAAATTTTTTTTTAATTTTCAAAAACGTGTTTTCTGAACTTAGAACCTCTCATGATAGCAGACATTAAAAAGAAGTTTTGGTTTTCAGAAAAAACAGTAAGAAAAACAAGGATGTTAGAGATCATTACATTAAAATATATTAAGTCATAGCACAAATATTTATTTAGTGTTCTAAGCACTAAAATAAGAGAAAAAATTTTTTTCTTTCCTCGGGTTATATATATATCTTAAATTAAAAAAAAATTTTTTTAATATTTATTCATTTTTAAGAGACAGAGCATGAGTTGTGGAGGGGCAGAGAGAGAGAGATACAGAATCAGAAGCAGACTCCAAGCTGTGAGCTGTCAGCACAGAGCTCAAAATGGGGCTGGAGCTCTCAGACTCCAAAATCATGACCTGAGCTAGAAGTTGGATGCTTAACTGACTGAGCCATCCAGGCACCCCTATTTTAAGTTTTTTTTTATATGTTTATTTATTTTTGAAAGATAGAGACAGAGCATGAATGCGGTAAGGGCAGAGAGACATGGAGAATCGGAAGCAGGCTCCAGGCTTTGAGCTGTTAGCACTGAGCCCAGTGTGGTGCTGTTGAACCCACGGACCATGAGATCATCACTTCAGCCACTGGTTATATATGTTTTAATAGTTCAGGAGAGCTGAGACCCATATAAGTAGGCCATGCAGTGTTAGAACTTTGGACTAATGAATGTGATAGCAGTTGTACCTACCCTTGAAATTCTCTTTCTCCTATATTTAGTCCATGGAGTTTCTTAAATCTGTTACATTTATGTCTTTTACCAACGTTGGAAATCCCAGTGGGAATTTCATTAAAAAGTTTTTCTGAACTATATTCCTTTCTTTCTGGAACTCAGATTACCTTCTGACGTTTAACCTTCCGATATTACATGGATATTGCCGCACAATATATAAGGCTATAAGGAGTTTTTTCTCCCTCATTTTTCTCTACATTGTTCAAATTGAAAATTATTTTTGTAAGGTTAAAATTGGCGGGAGTGAGAAAATCACAAAAGAGACTGGGAAAAGAGATCAGAGTACCCTATATTAAAGAACTCTTGGGCGAGGTTCCATGGCTGGGAGGGAATAAGCCAGGGAAGTCGCAGAGTCTATACAGAACACCAAAGTCAGAAATAAATGTAAAAGGCCTTTATTGGGAGCGCTCTCGGGTGAGGTTCCCTGGTCCGGACAGGATGGGCCAGGGAAGTCACACAAGGGGGACAAAGAGCAGGGCCTTATATACGGTATTAGTTCTGGGGGTGTGTCCAGGGGCTGGCGAGAAGTCGGCAGCTGGCAGAAAGTTCCAAAATGGTGGTTGGTCGCCATCTTGGTATTTTTCAGCAGGATGGTCTGTCTGCAGTCTTGGTGTTGTCCGGCAGGAAAGTCCTGGGATGGCAGACTGTCAGCCATCTTGATGTTCCTTTCCCAAGCCCACCAAACCTTTCAATTTTTATTAACCTTCAAATCACTGACTTTCCTTTCTCATTACATTTCCACTATTGAGTCCATTCAATGAGTTTATAAATTATAAGTTATTGTATTTTTCAGTTCTAAATTTTCCAAATGGTGAAACTGAGATTATACCATGTACACTTTCAGATCACAATGCTATGAAACTTGAAATTAACCACAGGAAAAAGTCTGGAAAACCTCCAAAGATGTGGAGGTTAAAAACCACCCTACTAAAGAATGATTGGGCTAATCAGACAATTAGAGAAGAAATTTTAAAATATATGGAAACAAACGAAAACGAAAATACAGCAATTCAAAATTTCTGGGACACAGCAAAAGGAAAGTATATTGCAATCCAGGCCTATTTCAACAAACTAGAAAAAGCACAAATTCAAAATCTAACAGAGCACCTAAAGGAACTAGAAGGGGAGCAGCAAGAGCACCCCAAACCCAGCAGAAGAAAACTAATAATAAAAATCAGGGCAGAAATAAACAATATAGAATGCAAAAAAACAGTCGAGCAGATCAATGAAACCAAGAGTTGGTTCTTTGCAAAAATAAGCAAAATTGATAAACCTCTAGCCAGGCTCCTTAGAAAGAAAAGAGAGAGCACCCAGATAGACAAAATAATGAATGAAAATGGATCTGTTACAACCAATCCCTTAAAAATACAAGCAATCAACAGAGATTACTATGAAAAATTACATGCCAACAAACTAGAGAACTTAGAAGAAATGGACAAATTCCTAAATGCACATACACTGCCAAAATTCAAACAGGAAGAGATAGAAAGCATGAATAGACCAATAACCAGTGAAGAAATCAAATCCACTATCAAAAAATCTCCCAATGAATAAGAGCCCAGGGCCAGATGGCTTCCCAGGGGAATTCTACCAGACATTTAAAGCAGAG
>NC_043704.1:121905537-121964439 GCF_006229205.1 Suricata suricatta | reverse complement strand
GGAAAAGATAGTTGCAAATGACATATCAGATAAAGGGCTAGTATCCAAAATCTACAAGGAACTCACCAAACTCCACACCCAAAAAACAAATCACCCAGTGAGGAAAGGGGCAGAAGACATAAACAGACACTTCTCCAAAGAGGAATCCAGACAGCCAACAGGCACATGAAACGATGCTCAGCGTCACTCAGCATCAGGGAGATACAAATCAAAACCACACTGAGATACCACCTCACACTGGTCAGAGTGGCTGAAATGAACAAATCCAGAGACTATAGATGCTGGCGAGGGTGTGGAGAGACGGGCACCCTCCTACACTGTTGCTGGGAATGTAAACTGGTGCAGCCAGTCTGGAAAACAGTGTGGAGATTCCTCAAAAAACTATCCGTAGAACTCCCCTATGACCCAGCAATAGCACTGCTAGGGATCTCCCCAAGGGATAGAAATGCTGATGCATAGGAGCATATGTACACCCATGTTCATAGCAGCACTGTCAACAATAGCCAAATCATGGAAAGAGCCTAAATGTCCATCACATGATGAATGGATCAAGAAGATGTGGTATATATATATATACACAATGGAGTATTACATGGCCATGAGCAAGAATGAAATCTGGCCATTTGTAGCAATGTGGATGGACCTCGAGGGTGTCATGCTAAGCGAAGTAAGTCAGGCAGAGAAGGACAGATACCATATGTTTGCACTCATAGGTCTAACAGGAGAACAGGAGAAACCTAATGGAAGACCATGGGGAGTGGAAGAGGGAAAGAGAGTTGGGTAGAGAGACGGACCAAAACTTGAGAGACTACTGAATACTGAAAACGAACAGAGGGTTGAAGAGGGAGGGGGAGGGGAGGAAAGGTAATGGTAATGGAGGAGGGCACTTTTGGGGAAGAGTACTGGTTGTTATATGGAAACCAATTTGACAATAAACTATTTATAAATACATAAATAAATAAAAATAAAAATTTAAATCTAAATTTTCCAAATGGTGCCTATCTTCTATTTCTTGGCTGAGACGTTCCACTTTTCTATTCCTATCGATTGTTTTTGCCCTTACTTGGAACATTTTTATAATAATTGACTTTAGATCTACATCATCTCAGCACTGACACCCATTATTATCATCCATACAACTTGATATTTTCCTGGTTCTTTCTATGCCAATTAACTTTAAATTGCCTCCCAGACCATTCTGACCACTATGTTATAAGACTCCTGGTTTTGTTGATATCCTACAGGAAATGTTGATATATTTCGGCAGACAATGGTTAGGTTCAGACTCCAGGTTGCAACAAGCCCCTTGAAGCTATGGTTCTAATACCAGTCTAATCAAATTCTTTACAGAGCTATTGGATCTGTCCTATGTGTGCAGCATACAGTGACCAGACCACGACCTGGTTGGTGGTTTATGGTACAGTTCAGTTCTCAAAGTATGTAGGCAGTTAAGACTCAGATTCACGTATGTATAAAAGGGGTTCCTCTCCCAAGCTCCTCCCACTCTTCAATCATCCAAGTATTTTTTGGTTGCCTGGGGCTCGCCTTTTTATAATCACCCAGCCAGAAAGCTGAGAATTTATTCACCCACACTTCCTACAACTATGCCAATAGCAGAACAGAAAAAGAGAAAGGAAAACAGAAAAGCCAGTGAGGATTTGCCCCCTTCTCTTGTGACTGCAACTCTTCTAAACAGAGAAGAAGATCCAACTCTCTGCATTTTAGGGCTGTCCCCACTGTTGCTGCTGTCACTACCACCACTACTACTGATGCCAAAGGACTTCTTAGAAACTGGGGCAAATGAGATTAGAGAAAAGAACAAGAAACAAATAATAGAGGGGAAAAGAGATCCTTACTCTCTCTCAGAGTTAGAAGCCTCTTTTCCCACTAGAGCTATAACCAGACGGCTTCTTGAGTTCTATGTGCACTAATGTCACCTTTTAGATTTGGGACAGCACTGAGTTCTGGTTTCTCCTGCATATTAAGATGTGTACCTGAAAAGTGAAACACCGCAAGGCTAGGAAAAGACTGACCAGAAAGCTTTATGCTACAGAATTCTAAGCACACTTAAAAGGTCAAAAGACATTCAAGGGACAGCCAGGCGAAAAAGTGGATCTTTGCTGAACACCTACAGTTTTCACTACAAACCATGGAGAGTCATGTCCCCCATATGATCTCTGGGTCTGTGAATATAATGGATTTCACTCCTGTGATTAGGTTATACTATTTGACATACCTGACTTTGAGAAAGGGAGATTATCTTTCACGGGCTTGATGCATTGGTGAGCCATCAAAAAGGGACCAGGCTCTTCCTGACAAGAGATTTAAAGTGTGGGATGGATGTGATGTTTGAGAAATTCTCCATTTCTATAGAGTTAAAAATAGAGCCACAGAGCCAGGCTTGAAAGATGCCTCTAGTAACTAGGTGCAATCCCTAGTCGATCCCCTGCCAAGACCCAGCAAGGAAATGAGAAGCTCAGTTCTACAACTTCAAGGAACTGAATTTGACAAATAACTTGAATCACGCTGGAAGCAAATTCTTCTCCAGAGCCTTCAGAAAAAATACGACCCAACTAACACCTGAATTTCAACCCTGTAAGACCATAACCAGAAAAACCCAGCCACATCATGCCTAGATTTCTGACTGACAGACATATAAGCTAATAACTAGGTATTCAAGCTGCTAGGTTTGTGGTAATTTGCTAAACAGCAATGGAAAGCTAATTTAAGGGGCTATTATGAACCTAATAACTTAAAACAAGTTATTCAAAAGACAAAAATTATCAAAAATGACACACACAAAAAATCTGACAATAAATCCATTAAAGAAATTAAATTCCTAATTAAAAACCCTGTCACAAAGAAAACTCTAGGGTCAGATGGCTTAGAGTAAATCTTACCAAACATTTAAGGAAGAAATAATACCAATTCTATATAAACTTATTCAGAAAATTGATAAGAAGAAAGCTTCTCAAGTCAATTTGGGGGGAAAAAATTAATAACGTATTTCTTTAATGGCATTTAAACATTTTTACCTGTTACAACAATGATGTTATACTTGTACAACTGGACAAAAATTAATAAAGAATTTTAAATAAAAGAAAAAACAGAATTACCACTAAAACAGAAAACAAAGGCTAATTGGCCATAGCATACTCATTAAAAATTTAAACTTAGCTGAGAATGTAAAAGCAAAAAAAAAAAAAAAAAAAAGCCCTCTTTTAATGACAGCTAACTAAAGGATCTTTAAAGCCCATTTATAAAAGCAAGTCATTGGTAATCTTTGGCAAGGTGCTCCTGAATATGTCCTCATGCCAGCAAACATCTCAAACTAAGTGAATCTCTTTCTTGGATCACAAAACTATTCACTTAATTTCCTGCCAAGCAAAATAGGGGAAAATGCATGCTTTACACTTTAAGACAAAATGCCTTGTTAAGTCTTTACTTAACTGTATGGGGTTATGCAATAAATCTCAATGTGTTAACAACTTGTGGTCCACAATGTAGTCATCTATTTTCTTCCAGGAAATGGTATTACATTTTCTCTGTGTTCAGCAAGTTTAAAAGAGAAAAAAGGGGGTGGGGTGGGGATGCTGAGAAAGGAGGCTGGGTATAGCTCTAAAGAAGGCTGACAAAGTAGAGTTAAACTTCATAGGAATCTATGACCTACAGTTTTGGCTTAAATTGTATCCATCGAATTCCTGACCGAAAGCAAGTTCCTTTACATAATACATATGGGGAAAATGTCACTTTATCCAGTCCATCTCCAACTATTCAAAGAATACTTTAAGACAAAAACTCTTAATTGTCTTACATTAAATTGCCACATTCTATCTTGTGTAATTGACCAATATACATAAAATTTAATCTCCAATGTGACATTCATTAAGCATATCAGTCATTCAAATAATGCAGATTAAAAAAAAATACTAAAATGTTAACAAGTACTCACTTTTACACTTTCTTCTGTGTTAAGTTTATTTCCCTTAACCAAGACAATTTGGAAAGGGTTGTTATTTTCCCAAACATGCTGCAAAAAAATGAAAAAGTTTTAATAAGGAAATAAATACTCTATGCTAGCAATGAAATCATAATATCTGTTCTCATGTTCACTAGCAAAGTAAACAAAAATAGACCTCTGAACTAACAAATGAAAGTCACATGTACTAAATTAAGTATCACAACCATTAGCACTTTGTTCTTATTTGGCAAAACACAGGGAGCATTTCAATACTGTTAAGAAAATCACTATATTAAGCACCATAAACAAATAGTATTAAAGTTTTGGATGAATTAAGTAAGAATTGATCATTTAGGGATGCCTGAGTGGCTCAGTAGGTTAAGTGTCCAACTTTGGCTCAGGTCATGATCTCACAGTTTGTGGGTCTAAGCCCTACATCAGGATCTCTGCTGTCAGGACAGAGCCCACTTTGGATCCTCTGTATCCCTTGATCTCTGCCCCCCACCCCCACTTGTCTCTCTCCTTCTCTCAAAAAACAACATTAAAAACAATTTATGAATTGACCATTTAAGTTAATATACAGTTAATATCTTAATTCTCAAGAAAAGAGATTAAATATAATTTGTTAAAACTGAATAACTATTTAAAAAATGTTAACTGCTCCAACTGATATGCAGAAACTTAAGATTTGCTTTATATAAATAAATTACATTCTGGAAAAAATGGTATCTTTGACATATTTAAATTCTAAAAGAATTCTGTAAAAAGAAGGCCAGTTATTCCAAAAACACTCTCATAGCTAAGCTGACAGAAATGAACTTTACCAGTAAATCAACTATTTCTGCACACCTAGGTTGTCTACTACAATGTCTCAATTTGCTCACTCAAATCTATGTTTAGCTGTAATCTCAAGAAATTTCTAATTTGGTGATATTTTTCTGTAGCACCAAAAGAACACCAAAACCACAAATAACATATTTACATTTATATGTAACTTGAGCTAAGGAAAAAAGATAGTGGTTAGAAAAATAATTATAGAGGCACCTGAGTGGCTCAGTCAGCTGGGCATCCAACTTCAGCTCAGGTCATGATCTTGCTGTCCCTGGGTTTGAGCCCCGCATTGGGCTCTGTGCTGGCAGCTCAGAGCCAAGAGCCTGCTTCGGATTCTGTGTGTGTGTGTGTGTGTGTGTGTGTGTGTGTGTGTGTGTGTCTGCACCTCCCCCACTCCCACTCTCTCTCAAAAATAAATTTAAAAACATTTTTAAGAATGTTAAATAAAAATTTTTTTAAAAGAAAGATAATTATAAGAAAAAAAAAGAATGAAAGAAAGATAATTACCAATAAATGGTAATGGATCTTCGGCAAATTTGTATTTGCCAGAAGGAGAAGTGAGCAGAGAAAATCTGTGTAAGGCTGAAGCACACAACCTAACAAAATCACATGTTTTTGGGGGTTACCGAAAGTTCACACATGACACTTACAGAAATAATTCGCATTTTCTTTGGTGGTAAAGGAAGAGGAAGGTTTGATGAATTTCGATTTATGGCAGCATCTATGGCAATCATTTCCTGCTCATACATCTTCTTGATCTTGCAACATTCCACAAGGATAAAATGGGGCAAGGTCCTGTTCATTACACAGTTCCGGATATACTACAGTGGCAAGGAAAGAATAAGGTAAAGATTTTCAAGCAAATACTTAAATCGAGGGGTACCTGGGTGGCTCAGTTGGTTAACAATCTGATCTCTGCTCAGGCCTTGATTTCAGGGTTGTGAGCTAAAGCCCTGCATTGGGCTCCAGGTTGGACATGGAGCCTATCTAACCAAAAAAAACAAAACCTCAAACTGATAGAAGAATAAAATTAAGATGAACACCAACATATCAATGTACTGTAAAAATATATCTTAACAACATATTCTCAAGAATATGAGAAATTAAAATCACAACATAAAATTTCTACCATTAACTGAACTCCTAAGAACCAGCTATTTCTTATTATTTATAGCTCCTTTTCCTAACAACCCTATAAAAGAGATTTTCCTCTTTTTAATAGATGAAAGGAAAATCAGAGTAGCTAAGTTACATTCCTGGCAGCTTTATACCTGATATCTTTAAATCTACCTGTCTTGTTTGTTTGCTAGCTAAACCCTGAAGAAATACGTACTTCAGTGTAGATGTTTTGCCTTTTCTTTGCGCTTAATAGCAGACAGTTTGACTTACCAGCTCACCTTCCTAGGGGTGGGGCTTGATCGGGATAGACTGTGATATCACAGTGCAAGCTTTGACCAGTCAGGACAAGTGAACATGTAGTACACACGTGGCCATTTCTTCATATCCTGAGGTAGTCAACTTAGGCATTATCATGGATTCCTGGGTCAGACTTGGTACCCTTACAGCACAGGGCTTCAGACAATCATTTTCCTTTACTAGTCATCTGAGCTTGATGGTTTGTTTTATTTCAATGAGACCAGGATGACTCTCCAAGGCATATAAGGAAAGGAGGCACACTGGGTGGCTAAATCCATTATGCGTCCAACTTTAGATCAGGTCATGATCTCACAGTTCCTAGGTTCAAGCCCCGCATCAGGCTCTGTGCTAGCAGCTTGAAGCCTGGGGACTGCTTCAGATTCTATGTCTCCCTCTGCCCCTCCCCAGCTCATACTTTGTCTCTCTCAAAAACAAATAAGCATTAAAAATTTTTTTAATAAAATAAAATTGAAAAAGAAAAATAAAAGAGCAGTTACTCACATTACCAGAAATTCCTAACAAACTGAGGAGACAGAAACCTAATGTATTCCTCAGAAAAATAAATTTCCTATAGACATAGTGTGATTTAACATAATATATTCAATTCAGAACCAAGAAATACATTTTTTTGAAATTGAAAAAAAATTCCTGAATGGCCTATAATTGGCAGGTAGATAGTATTATGATAAATATATTCAATCAAAAATTTTTCACTATGAAATATTTATCATTCTACTTTCCTTTGCCTACATGATATATTTTCTCTTTTATTATGACCCTATAGAAAAATGTATACAAGCCTTTATTTTTCTTTGTAATAACAAATCCTAGTTTGAATACAACAATATACTCTCCACTAATTAAGGTTAAAAAAAAAGTGTTAAGAAGCAGAAGGCTACTTAAAAGATGGCAAAACATAAAGAAGTCAAAACTCATATGCTACCAACCAAATACTTTTCATCTTCCTTCTTCCTCTCATGGGCTAGAGTTCAAGTGTTGACTGTCAGAATAACACAGCTCTCAAGGCTGTACAGAGAAGTTATAATTGCTTCTATACTTTCTACCTACTTACTAAACCACAAGAATTAAGGGCCATGCTAAAAATCTGAAAAGGTAAAAAATCTGCTATTAGCTAATAAATCACAGCTCCTTATTCTCAAACAGACATCACTTAATATTTAGCATGCCTCTATCCCTCTTGCTTAAAACAATAAAAATCACAAATAATAACTATTACATATCTTTATAAAATCATGTTACTATTTACCACTAACTTGGCATTTAGCCTTATTCTTTATGTAATGACCATTTTTTAGTCTCCAAATGTAATTTCAACAAAAATATCTTCAAGTACCTTGAAGTCAAAGCCATGATTCTATTCTGTAAAAGGATACTGGTGGGGGAGGAGTACTGTACTGCATTTATCTTATTTAAACTTCATTTTACTCCACAAACAATCTGACGCACTATACTCAAGGAATTCATGACTGCATGGAAATACATATGCCAAAGACAGAGGAAGGCTTTTGAGGATGGCCAGACCTAATGCTTACAAAACTCCTACCATATGTGGGAGAAATAAATAAGGGAGGGGAGGGCATTTATACATACAATACTATACATAGAATATAATATACATATGTATTATATAAATATACATATATAAAAACATAACTTATAAAGGAAACAAGTTTTCTATTCACAATGAAAATTTATAAGATCTTGGTTAACTTATAATCACAACTAAGTTTTTATACAATTTATTTAGTGACCATTTAATCAAAATATCTTGGATTTTACTTCCCCCAGAATATTTCATATCTAAATCATTATGTCTGGGGTCCGTGGGTGGTTCAGTCAGTTAAGTGTTCAACTTTGGTTCAGGTCATGAACTCAAGGTTCTTGAGTTCGAGCCCCACATCAGGCTCTGTGCTGACAGCTCAAGCCAGGAGCCTGCTTCACCCTCTCTGCCTCTACCCCGCACATGCTTGTGCACACTCTCTCTCTCTCTCTCTCTCTCAAGAATAAAAATTTTTAAAAAAATTTAAGCCTTTCTATTAAAAAAATAAATCCTTATGTTTACATCATAAAAAAGTAGGCAGCTATAGCAAATTTTATTAAGAATTCATAATGCTACAGGAAATTATAACACTGAAACACCCAAAAAAGTAGAAAGCAAATATTTAGAAACAAACATTAAATATACAATCGTTATGCCAAAAATATATGTAAGCTTAAGTAAAATGACAAAAACATGCCAAAATGTTAACAATTGTTATCTCAGATGTAGGTAGGGTTATGAGTATCTATTATGTAATTCTGTATAGTTTTCTGTTGGTTCTAAATACTCTAAACGTGACAACACATTTTTTATCAGAAATTTAAATTGTTAAATGCACATGCACACACACATCTCTGGTAAACTGACAGTTAATACACATACCTGGAACTGAATTAGTGGGTGATCACCAAACACATATTCTACTCTCCCACTGACTTGTAACACGTAGTCATAGGGGCTAACTTCATCTTCTTTTCCATGAATAGTCAAACGTTTCTGGATTGCCAGTTCATTTATTTTGATAGGATTCATATTAGGAGATATTTGAAAGCTAAACACATCCTAAAAAGGGAGGTAGAAAAAAGGAACAACTGTATTATTTGTACTGAAAAAAAAACACTCTACATTTGTACTTATTACTACATTGTGTATACCTATATATAATATCCACATCCACATATGAATATATGTAACATATATAGATCCTTTACGTTTAACATTCAGTACACTTTCCTATTTTTTTTTAATTGTTTAATGTTTATCTTTGAGAGAGAGAGCAAGCCGGAGAGGGGCAGAGAGAGAAAACACACAGAATCTGAAGCAGGCTCCAGGGTCTGAGCTGTCAGCACAGAACCCAATGTTCTGTGCTTGAACCCATGACCATGAGATCGTGACCTGAGCCAAAGTTGGCCTTAACCAACTGAGCCACAAAGGCACTCCTCCTGTTTTCTAAGTATAATGTGTCCAGGGGCACCTGGCCGGCTCAGTCAACAGAGCATATGACTCTTGATCTTGGGTTTCTGAGTTCAAGCTCCACTTGAGTTTAGCAATTACTTAAAAATAAAAAAGAAATAAAAATTTAAAACTAGGGGCGCCTGGGTGGCGCAGTTGGTTAAGCATCTGACTTCAGTTCAGGTCATGATCTCGCAGTTCATGGGTTCAAGCCCCACATCAGGCTCTGTGCTGACAGCTTGGAGACTGCAGCCTGCTTTGGACTCTGTCTCCCTCTCTCTATTCCCTGCTCATGCTGTTTCTCTCTCTCTCTTTCAAAAAGTAAATAAACATTAAAAATTTTTTAATTTAAAAATAATTTTTAAAATGTGTCCTCATAAAATTTGTTAATATTTCTGATAATTTGCAAGTCATCTTACACTATACAAATTGCCACAGATCTCACAGGTCAGATTAATATTTAATTAAAGTATATATTCAACTAAAGCTTATCATCAGAAAATTTATGGAATGCATTTCCCAAATATCTTTCTCTAAAAAAGATACCATAAACCTGCAGTTGTTCAAATTTAGTTTGAGAATTTTACATTGTCAGTGGTAAGAAGAGATCTGTACTTTATAACATTTAAACTATAAATGAACAATTCTGTCCAATTCTCTAACATATAAAAATAAACAAACGAAATTTTAATAAATGAAAAATGAAGATATAGTAGGGACTGCATATTATCAAAACTGCTCATCATAAATCCCAAAGGTACAGACATTAAAGTTTATCTAGTAACACCTGGAAGTTCTCATAATCTAGCAAAATAACTTCATACCATATGATCACATACCAAGGATATAAGAAAATTCATTATCTCCTATTGCAGCTAACTGCTACTCTGGACAACTGTGATTGTTAGAAAATTCTCTGTATTGACCAGAGATTGATTCTTCAATATTTCTAACAAGTTAAGTCACCTCCCTTTTCCACAAGGTACTTAAAATTCCAACTTTTTAAATTTAAACTTACTGGGTGTTTCAGTCTATTTTCTCTAGTATTTTTACCGTTTTTCTCCTAAATTTTCTATATGAGTTGTTGCTATATGCATCAAAGCATAGTAGCTAGGATCCAGAGAGTCTTATGAGGGAGGAGTCATGATTCCTCCTGCCTCCCTCACCTCACTTCCCACTAAGATACCAATGACCTTATATCCTAATGGGGTGCTAATGGTCACCTTCTCTCCCTTTACAGTAATATTCTTCTACCTCAGCAATGCTGCATGTTTATCCTAAAGAGAAACATAACTTCTTACTTAATTTCCTTGCACTGTCTACCTTAAAACTAACCTTCATCTAGCTAAAAAGCAATCTTTAAAAAGAGAGTCACAAAGAGATATGATACTCTTTTTTAACATAAAACAAATGGTCATAACTGTCGAAACCAGTGCTACTCAATAAGACTTTTTAATATTAGAAAGATTCCATTCTGTGCTGTCCAATAAAAACAGTCACCAGCCACAGTGGCTCTTGAGAACTTGATATACAGCTAGTGTAAAGAACTGAATTTTAATTTTGATTAAATTTAAATTTAAATATACACATGTGACTATTGACTACTACATTAAATAGCACATGTCTGGATGACAATGCCTAAACAACTTAAAACATGAAAAAATTATTACATGATTCCCATTTATCCTCTATTTCATACATTTAGAAATACAAAACTGGAGAACACTCTCATTATCAGATAGCAAGAACCTACAGAAAAGACCAGAAATCAGAACTGGGCTTGAAAAACTGCAGATATTAGAAGTAATACTCAGAAAATAAAACAAGTATGGTTGATAGGTCTCAAGAATTAAAGACAGTTTGTAAATGAACAAGAAGCAAATATATTTGAAGAAGAATCAAAGAGAACTCCAAGAAATAAAACAGATTAAGTGAAATTTAAAACAATGAAAAGGAACATGACAAATTTGACAATATCAAGTATTAGCAAAGATGTGGAGAAACTAAACTCTCAAAATATTATGGGTAGGAATGTAAATTTGAAAAACTATTTGGTAGTACCTACTCAAATCTGATTACACACATAGACCTATGACTCACCAATTCTGTTTCTAGGTATACATCCAACAGAAAAACATAAATCAACATTATTTCATACAACAGCAATACTGAAATTGGTGTGTGTGTGTGTGTGTGTGTGTGTGTGTGTGTGACATGACAATTAAGGAAATGTGAACACTGACTAGAACTTGAGGATAAAAAGCAAGCAAAGCAAAACTAGCAAAACAAGAATAAAAAAGATAAGCCACACTTCAGGAAAATACACTCCCACCACCTGTGGATGACAAAAACTCACTACCCCGCCAAATACCAAGAACTTGTACAAATCAGTAAGACACACACAAGGTAATTTAAAATTAGGCAAAAAACAGGGGCACCTGGGTGGTTCATTCAGTTAAGTGACCAACTCTTGATTTCGGCTCAGGTCATGAACTCACGATTTGTGAGTTCACACGCCACATCGGGCTCTGTGCTGACAGTGCTCAGAGTTTGCTTGGGATTCTCTCTCTCACTCTGACTTCCTTCTCTCTCTCAAAATAAATAAACTTCAAAAAAGCAGACAAAAGATAACCAACAGAAATACGAATGTTTTATCGTCAGTTATGAAAGATACAATTGAGACAATGGATATATAGTTGATACCTGAACAACATGGGTTTGAATTGTGTGGGTCGACTTAATTACATGGGTTTTTTTTTTAATATAAATCCAGTACAATACTATAAATGTATTTTTCTTCCTTATGACTTAATAACATTTTCTTCTCTCTAGCTTACTTTATTGTAAAAATACAGTATATAATATATATTAGATATGTATTAATCAAATGCGATTTTCAGTCAACAGGAATCTATTAGTAGCTAAGTTTTGTGGGGGTCAAAAGTTATACATAATTTTTTTTCTTTTTTGAAAGGGTGCAGGAGAAAGCGCATAATCATGAGCAAGGGTACAGACAGAGAGGGAGAGAGAGAATCTCAAGCAGGCTCTACACTGTCAGCATAGAACCCCAATGCGGGGTGTGATCTCATGAATCATGAGGTCATGACCTGAGCTGAAATCAAGAGTCGAACATTTAACCAATGGAGCCACCCATGCACCCCCATAACATGGTTTTTGGAATGGAGAGGGATTAGCATTACTAACCCTCGAATTGTCTTAAGGTCAACTTAACATTTACATAATGGAATTGTATATAGTATCAACGGCTCAAAATTTTCCTTCAAAGACCAATCGTAATCTCATGATGATAAAATTCATGTCTTCTAAATTACTACCGGGGTGTCTCATCACCCTTGTTAATATTCCTCACGTAGATGTTGGCTGAACTGACTTGGTCAGAACTCAACTAGTTTTTCTATTTCAAGCAGTTTCCAACATCTCTGTGAAATACTTCACAAAATATTATTGCACCTTTAAAAAACATATAATTTCCTGAGGAACTGACTTGCCCTGCATTATTCAATGATTACAAACAACTATATATGAGAGACTATGCAACAAAATCACTGGGCTTATGAGTGGGATAGACATTTCTGTTTAGCAGGAAGGGATACAATTCATTAGTGATGACGTAATCTCATGACAACCGGGCTAATTCAGATAATATCTAGACAGGTGAAGAAATACTTATTCTTCACAGTTGTACTGTATGTGCTTGATTGTTCTCACATTTCTGCCCATGCTTCTGATATATTCTCAAAAATTCCCAGAAAATATAGTCTCTACCTCCTCCTACCCTTTGTGCAATGCGGTCTATTCCCTAACACAGAGGAGACTATTTCAAATGCCATTTGCCCCTCTCCCTTAATTGAGAGAATTATTTCATATAACATATGCTGGCTGAGGTTAAAAAAGAAAACCACACAGGTTTGAAAGTGATACTCGGGTTTATTGGTGTCTTTAATAAATTATGACTCTTGGAATTAAAAATAATGCAAATAAAATAAAATAAAATAAATTTTAAAAATAAATAAAAAAATAAATAAAAATAAAAATAATGCCTTTGTGATCTGGCTGTTGGGACTAATGTTCTTTAAATCCAAAACATGATAATTCCATGATTATATTTATCTTGTTTAAGAGCCCTGTTCTATGCTGGCTGATATTATGTGGTCATCTAAAATTTCATGTTTTTCAAGAAAACTGCTGTCTATAGTTCTCTCTAACAATCCCATGAAAATCATTTCTTAACCTACATGTACACTTTGTTACATTTCATCACATCCTTAGTTTAATATTCCTACATGCTGCTTCCTAATGTTGGTCATTAGCAGTAATGATGATGAGGTGCCTTGGTGGTGCAGTCGGTTAAGCATCTGACTTGATCTCAGCTCAGGTCATGATCTCACTGTTCATGAGTGCAAGTCCCACACCAGATTCTGTGCTGATGGTGCAGAACCTGCTTGGGATTCTGTTTCTCCTTCTTCTCTGACCCTCCCCTGCTTGTGTGCTTGCTCTCTCTCTCTCTCACTCTCTCTTAAAATAAATAAATAATCTTTTTAAAAAGTTTAAGTGATTCACCGTAACCAAGTGGAATTTATTCCAGGGATGGAAAGCAGTTCAATATTCACAAATCAATCAATGTGATACAACCCTTCGAGAAGAGAAAGGATAAGAACCATATGATCATTTCAATAGATGCTTAAAAAACATTTGACAAAGTACAACCTCCATTCATTATTAAAGCCCTCAACAAAATAGGGGTAGGTAGAACATACTTCAACATAATAAAGGTCATATGTGGAAAACTCACAGCTAAGATCACACTCAAAGGTGAAAAACTGAGAGCTTTCCCCCTAATACCAGGAACAAGAAAAAGATATCCACTCTTATCATGTTTATTATGCACTGTACTACTAGAAGGCCTAACCACAGCAATCAGACAAGAATAAAGAAATAAAAGTCATCCAAATTGGAAACGAGTAAGTAACATTTTCAGATACAGTAACATTTCAGTAACATTTGCAGATGACATACTATATACAGAAAACCCTACAGATTCCACCAAAAAACTACTAGACAGTTCTAGTAATGAATTCAGTAATGTTGCAGGATACAAAACCAATACACAGAAATCTGTTATATTTCTATACAGTAATAATAAAGCAGCAGGAAAGGAAACTAAGAAAACAATCTCATTTAAAACTGCACGAAAAATAACAGGATATGTAGGAATAAACTATAAAACACTAATGAAAGAAATTGAGGATGACACATAGAAATGGAAAGACATTCCATTATCATGGACTGGAAGAACAAATATTGTTAACATGTCTTACTATCCAAAGCAATCTACAGATTTAATGCAATCCTTATCAAAATACCAACAGCATTTTTCACAGAACTAGAACAAACAATCTTAAAATTGGTATGGAACCACAAACACTCCAAAATAGCCAAAGCAAATGTGACAAAGAAAAGCAAAATTGGAGGCATCACAATTCTGGACTTCAAGATATACTACTAAGTTGTAGTAATTAAAATAGGATGGTACTGGCACAGAAACAGACACACAGGTCAACAGAACAAAATAGAAAAAAACAGAAATAAACCCACAATTATACAATCAATTAATCTTCAACAAAGCAGAAAAGAATATCCAAAAGGAAAATGTCAGTCTCTTCAACAAATGGTACTGGGAAAACTGGACAGCTACTTTCAAAAGAACGACCCTGGACCACTTTCTTATACCATACACAAAAAAAGATTTAAAACAGATTAAAGACCTACTAAATGTGAAAAAGGAAACCATAAAAATCCTAGAAGAGAGCACAGGCAGTAATTTCTCTGACATCAGCTGTAGCAGCATTTTGGTCCCCTGAGGCAAAGTAAACAAAAGCAAAACTAAACTATTGGGATTATACCAAAATTAAAAGCTTCTGCACAGTGAAGGAAACGATCAATGAAACTAAAAGGCAACATAAAGAATGGGAGAAGATATTGCAAATGACATATCCAATAGAGGGTTAGTATCCAAAATACATAAAGAACTTCTACAACTTGGGGCATGTGGGTGAGCCAGTCAGCTAAGTGTCTTGACTCTTGATTTCAGCTCAGGTCATGATCTCACAGTTCATGAGATGGAGCCCCACATTGGGCTCCACGATGACAGAACCGAGCCTGCTTGGGATTCTCTGTCTCTCTGCCCCTCTCTCCTGCTCATTCATTCTCTTTCTCTCTAAATAAATAAATATATAAATAAATAAATAAACTATTTTAAAAAAAAAGGAACTTCTACAACATCCCCCCCCAAAATAATCCAATGAAAAAACTGGCAGAAGGGGCGCCTGGGTGGCTCAGTCGGTTAAGTGTCCAGCTTCAGCTCAGGTCATGATCTCGCAGTTTGTGGGTTCGAGCCCCGCATCAGGCTCTGTGCTGATGGCTAGCTCAGAGCCTGGAGCCTGCTTTGGATTCTGTGTCTTCCTCTCTCTCTGACCCTCCCCTGCTCTCACTGTCTCTGTCTCTCAAAAATATATAAAAACCATAAAAAACATTAAGAAAAAACTGGCAGAAGACATAGATATTTTTGAAAGACAACATACAAGTGGCCAAAAGACACACAAAACAATGCTTAATATCACTCATCATCAGGGAAATTCAAATCAAAATTACAATGAGATACCACCTCACACCTGTAAGATGTCTAAAATCAAAACATAAGAAACAACATGCTTTAGTAAGGATGTGGAGAAAAGGTACCCTCCTGCACTGTTGGTGGGAAATTACTCCAGCCACTGTGGAAAATAGTATGGGGGTTCCTCAAAAATGTAAAGATAGAAAACAATGCTTTTAATTTTTTAATTTAAAAAAAGCTGAAAGTAAAACTACACACATTAATCACAGTACTGGGTATTTACTAAAAAATAGAAAAACACGAATTCAAAGGGATATATGCACCCCTATGTTTATAAGAGCATTATTTACAATAGTCAAATTATAGAAATAGCCCAAGTGTCTATTTATAGGTGAATGGATAAAGAAGATGGAACATATATATGTGTATACAGACACAATGGAATATTATTCAGCCATAAAAAAGAATAAAATCTTGTCATCTGCAACAACACAGTTAGAAGTAGGGAGTATAATGATAAGCAAAGTCAGTCACAGAAATACAAATACTATACGATTTTACTCATATGTAGAATTTAAGAAACAAAACAAGCAAGCAAGGAGGCATGGGGAGAGAAAGAGAGAGGTCTCTTAACTGTAGAAAACAAATGGTTATCAGAAAGGAGAAAGGAGGCAGGTGGGGGGATGGGTGAAACCAGTAATGGGTATTAAAGGAGTGCACTTGTTCTGATGAGCACTGGATTATTAAAATAAAAACTTAAAAAAAATCTCTGTGTTTCTCTCTCATATATATATATAAATTTTATATAAATAAAATTGAAAACAATTCTGACTGCTTGGAATCCACTAAGATTTTACACTTTATTTTACATTTCTATTTCAAAACACTTATTTTCACACATACTTTTTTACATTGATGATTACATCAAAATATGTCTATCCAGGAGAGATCTGACCCATAAGTAAGGAAACGCAGTCTGGCCTACATGGGCAAACTGCCCTGAGCCAGTGTTTTCAAGTTGAATTCTAGTCACTTGTCAGCAGTAAAATTCCCCATTCCAGCTCTTCCAACAGTGCAGAATTCCCTGAACAGTATTTTAAATTTGATCTTGAGATTTTACAATATCCAAATCTTGGTTTAATTGAACTTTTGTCTGAACATATCTCAGTATAGAGCGTCAAATGTTTCTGGTGTTTTTTTAACCTACATAAACTTCCTTTTTAAAATGCCAGAAGGCAGGCTCCTGCTTTTGCATTTGTTCTTACAAATATTTAGAAACATATTGTTGTGAAGGAGGCAGAACTGAATAAAACCAGGAACACCTGGATAAAATCCTGGCTATACCGCAGATGAACTATAAGGCCTGGCACACACACATAAAACTTCTCTCCCATTCAGTTTCTTCCCTGTAAAATGGGGATGATAACACTTTATAGAGTTGTTTTTGAAAGTGGAGAATAAAGGGGTGCCTGGGTGGCTCATTCAGTTGAGTGTCTGACTCTTGATTTTGGCTCAGGTCATGATCTGGGCTGGGTCATGGGATCAAGGCTTGCATTAGCCTCCACGCTGAGTGTGAAGCCTGCTTAAGATTCTCTCTCTCTCTCTCTCTCTCTCTCTCTCTCTCTCTCTCTCTCTCTCTCTCTCTCCCTCCCTCCCTCCCCCCCTCCCTCTCTCTTCTTCTGTCCCTCTCTTCCACTTGCACTCTCTGTCTCTAAAAAATAAAACATAAATATTTAAAAGTGGAGAATATAACAAAAATACCTTTCATAGCTCCTGGTATAGTGAAGTGCTTAATATAAAATGGCTACTAAAATGGTTTATATTGTTGTTATTACAGTAACTGAAGAAAGAACAACACAAAATATTCTTGAACTCCTACCCTAATTCTAAGTCAGATCCTAGATGATAAAATGACCGTACCAGATACAAAGGTAGTACCATAATCTGGCTTCTAAAATAACTGTGACTATTCAGATATGGTGTAACTGTATATACAACCTCCATTTTAATACCCAATTCCATATCAACATTTAATTATATATTTACAGAATACAAATATAAGAATATGGAAAAAAGAGGTTTGATCAAAGCTTTCATTTTATAGATGAGAGCAAAATCACATGAGAAAACACAGTAACTACACTAAACATTGTCTAGACTGGGGTTGGCAATCTTTTTCTGTAAAGGACCAGGTTTTGCTGACAACCTATGAGACTCTGTCAATATTCTTTTCATTTTTTTTCTCTTTTTCTTTCTTTAACATCTCTTAAAAATTTCTTGAATTTTTTTACATCCCTTTTAAGCATAAAAACCATTCAAAACCTGCAGTTTTCCAACCCCAATCTAGACTAATATAACATTGCATCAAAAATCATCCACATTCAAAAAATGTTTCATACATAATGCTAAATTTATTTCCATCTTAAATCTAAAAATGCTCTTTGTAACAGCATTTACCAAGTGAGCAAGACCCTCTTCTAAAACTGGTGCTGCATTCAGGTAAAAATCACAGATTTATTACAAAATATACCTTAAAATAACGTAACAGTACCTGACAATTTTCAAAATGAACAGCCACAATGAGCTTTCCTCCATAAAGTTTATCTTCTAGGTTTTCAAGGATGGACGGTTCATGTTCTGGTGGATACGTCTGTTTTAGCCAATCCATCCAAGACAATCCCACAAGTGACTGAATCTTTTCTTCACTGAATTTGCGCATTTTTATTCGGAATTCATTCACTTCAGGATCCTTCAGTGCATCAAATTCATGTAGACCTAAACAAAAATTTTTAAATGTCACTTTGAGTAGCTAATAACAATACAAGAGAATATAAAATATATTCAACCAAATATATTGGATGTTTGATTTTTATCAAGAATATAAAACTGGGTAAGAAAATACTACACAAGATCCAAAGAATATCCAGATGAAATAACACATTTCATGTATAGAAGATGAACATATGATTAGATTTCTAAAGAAGACAAACTTGAAACCTTTTAAAGAAATGTAGTTAGGTACCAGTTTTATAAAGATAATCACAGAAATAGTATATATTTTAAAACCACATATAAGGGGCACCTGGGTGGCTCAACTGGTTAAGAATCTCATGATGTATTTTGCCTTAGGTCATGATCTCATGGTTTGTGAAATGGAGCCCCACAGGGGACTCTTTGCTGACAGCATGCAGCCTACGTGGGATTCTCTCTCTCTCCCTCTTTCTGTCCCTCCCCGTGTACACACAGAAATCCGTGTGCTTTCTCTCTCTCACACAAAATAAAGAAATAAACTTAAAAGGTAAAATAAAACCACATATAAAATAACCAGTTTTTCTTTACAAACCAAGTAAAAATCGTATTTAATATATCTGAGAAAGCCTAAGAATCTGAAAACTTTTAAATTAATGAGCTTAAAACTCACATTTTTACTTAAGACTCAGTAAATTTAAATTTTATAGATTAAACTTACGGCTCACTGCGATTTTTCAACAATGGTTATAGTATATCAAAAATCTCATGAATATAAAATTATTCTTCACTGTACTTAATTATGAACCCTCCTACCATGCAGACAACTGAATACAGCAACCTTTTCATAAGCTTATCATTATACTAATACGTAATGCTAGAAATCTACAAGTAAACATGCAGAAATTTGAATACATATATTAATTTTTATCTGTAAGATTGGCAAACATTTTAAAGTTTAATAATACCCTATACTGGAAGGCATATTTATTAAATATTTGAAATTCTAAACATACACACACATTCTTTGACCTCAAAATTCCGCCAACAGGAATTTTAACCTGACAGACACAGTACCAGTCAGTAAAAGCCAAATATGCACCCCCAAATCATTCACATAAGATGCCCAATTTCTAGCGACCCCCACCTCCAGCTTCTCCTGGCCAACTATGTCCAATCAGCCATACATGAGGCATTCCTGCTTGTATAGCATAAAACCTTTCCACTCCCCTGCCTGCCTATGAAGTCACTGACACACACAAAGTTCCTTTACTCTAAAAGCAAGCTCTGGGTAAATAGTCTGTTCTCACTTGGTTGATTTTTATTTCCACCAACCTAGAGAAGTACATTATTTGTACAATGTACTAATAGCAGTACATGAATGTTCAGTGTAGTTTTGTTTATAACAATTTAAAAACAATTTTTTGATTATAATCATAAAGACCTGGTTTTAAAATTGAGATACATCCACACAGCTTTATATGGTGGTACAAGTGATAAAATGGACAGATTAGATTAGTGCTGTTACATTAAAAGTCCCAGGTACATTAAGTCTAAAAAGTAGGGATAAAATGGGTCTCACAAGATTCCTTTTAGCAAATTCAAAAGAAAGAATAAAGAAAAAAATATATATATATACACACACATATATATATATATATATACACACACACATTTTTGTTTAGAAAAGATACTTGAGATGACAACAGTATTTCATACTGCTGAGGAGAGAAGTACAGTATTTGTTCCATATGCCATTTAAATCTATACTTTGAATATATGCATGTCAATTTGAATATATATATGTCAATCAGGGTTACCTAGACAGTGAACTCATCTCTGTGGTCTATTTTCTTTTATGTATAAAAACAATTAATATTTCAAAAAGAAATGTTAGAATCAGTTTGTGGTATTAAATATAGAAAAATAAAAATGGCTGAGCTACATAATGAATGCAGCAAGGTAAACTCTTGAGAGTACATTATACTTCCCTGGGTAGTTTTGAATCTGGAATGGAAATGCATACTCTTATTCAGCTGCGAGGGAACTGTAATGTATGCAGACTAGCTGAGGGGTTTTGGAGCTTGTTGCCCAGCACTGCTGAAGCTCTTTCTACTCACAGATACAGGTATTACAGGTAAGGAAAGGGAAATGTACACCTAATACAGCTAGCAAAAATCAAACTCTTTATCTCCTTTATCTACTAAAAGTCATTTCTAAACCACTTTCTAAATGTCTCTCAACCTTATCTACTTCTCCTAGTTACTACAGCCATTAACTTAATCCTAGTCATCAGATTCCCTCCCTTGCATTACTATATCAGTTTTTCATTAATTACTCCCAGTCTTAATCTCTCCAACCCATTCTCCATTTTCCAATTTGAATCATCTTTATAAAATGTAAACATGATTAGGCACCTGGGTGGCTCAGTTGGTTAAGCAGTTGAACGTCCAACTCTTGATTTTGCCTCAGGTCATGATCCTAAGGTTGTGGGATCAAGCTCCGCAAGGGACTCCACGTTGAGTGTGAAGCCTACTTCGGATTCTCTCTCTCTCCCTCTGACCCTCACCCCACCTCCAGTACTTATGTGCTCTCTCTCTCTCAAAAAAAAAAAAAAATGCAAGTCTGATCAGGTTACTCCCCAACTTAAATTCCTTCAATAGCTTCCCAACTGTTCCAAGGAATACATGTCTAATTTTTATTTTATTTTTGTTTATCTAATTTTTCTTTGAGATAAAGAGCAAGTGGGGGAGGGGCAGAGAAAAAGGGAGAGAGAGAATCCCAAGCAGGCACCATGCTGTCAGTGCAGAGCCCGATGAGAGCTTGAACCCATGTACCATGACCTGATCTGAAAGTTGGATGCTTAACCAGTTGAGCCACTCAGGTGTTCCTAAGTCTCTAAGTTTTAATATGGCCTAGACAGCTCCATAAGCTCTGAAGCTGGTTGCCTCTCTGATCTTTCAGAATAGGCCATTCTTCAAACATGCCATTCCCATTTGCTTATCCTTCTTCCAACTCCTTCCATCCTGCTCAACTCACCAGCACTGCAGGCTTAGTTAGTTGTGTATCTTCTATAAGGGTGTCTGTCTCTCAGTTGATTCTACTTCCTTGACTTACAGCAGTTTACAAATGTACTGTAATAGTGTATTTACTGATCCTTATTTTCCAATGGATTGTGACCTCCAAGCACACAAAGAACATATGACCCAAGTTTATTGCTATAGTCCCAATTAAACACACTTGATATATGCTACTGAATTGTAATTGCTACTGTTTTGATATGTTCAATATATTAGAAATAAGGAACTTCGTTCATACAGCTGTTAGAACCAACTAAAAAGTACAGATTTCTTTAATTCATCTCACACTCAATGAATCCCAAACTCTGAGAATCTGGTTTTTTTAAATATAAATAAAACTGGAGTTTAGAAACCACAACAAAGATTTCTTAAAAATAGAAACTAACTTAATTTTAAACCTAGTTAATTTCTTACATGTCTTCTAGTAAGAAAATTTCCTAACAAATCTTAAATTTTACTTTAAAGTTTTCCTTTTGAATTTTTTTAAAAAATTTTTTATTTTTAGGGAGGGAGAGAGAGAGAGAGAGAGAGAGCGTGCATGTACGTGAGCAGGGGAGCAGCAGAGAAAGAATCCCACGAAGGCTCTGCACTGTCAGCACAGAGTCTGACATGGGGATTAAACCCACAAACCATGAGATGATGACCTGAGCCAAAAGCAAGAATCAGACACTGAACCAACTGAGCCACCTAGGTGCCCCAAAAAACCTGAAATTTTAAGATAAGAATACTATATAGTTTAGAGTCAAACATAATTTTTCATATAAAAAAGTATTGAGTGATTAATTTCTTCACATTAAAGACACTGTTAAAATTCTCCAGACTCCAGATTTCCTTCACTTTAAAACACATCACAACTTTAGACAGGCCAGGGAAAATCAGGGAGTTCTCAAACATTTTTTTCAGGATGCTGACAAAATCCTCTGATCAAGATTTCCTAATGAGTTTTTGAAGAAATTAATGCAAGGGTGACAAGTACCTTCACTACAGAGCATAATCAGAACCCAAAGAGCAGCTCTGTAAATAATTACACAGAATAAACATAAAAAATAAAAGGATCAACTATGTTATCACTCAGGAAAAGGTATTTTTAGACCCATCAGAGCAAGTATATCTATTGTTTTCTTTGGGGAGGAGGAGGCAGCAAACTTGTTCCTGAAGTTAAATTGAAATAATTGTTTATTGTTTTCCCAGGAGGCATGACCTCACCAAGCCCCGGTTGTAGTCATCACATACAAATTAGCAAGGGCAAAAACTGATTTGTTAGGTATTTAAAGTGAAAATCCATTCTAAAATAATAAACAGACTTACTCAAATCCCTAAATGAATGTTAACACTTGCATTTGTGTATATGATCATTAATATCAGGTTTCATACATACACTGAAAATCTAAAGTACAATTTATAAATACTTAAGATTTTATAAACTGCTCAAGTTAATAGAAAACCCTCTTTGCATCTTGATCAATCAAATTACAGGGCACACTGCATTAAAATTTTTTATATAATAATCTTTATGATACAGAATGAAATATGGTCACATTGCTTATAGAAAGAGAAACTCAAGATAAACACCTACCTATACCTATACCTGTACTGGTCCCTATATTATCCCTGCATTGTGGCAGGGCAAAATTAGTGTTGCCCAATTAAAAAACAGCATGGTCAAATCTATTTGAATTTTAGATAAACAATGAAGGATTTTTACCAGTAAGCATATCCCATGTAATATTTCAAAGTACTATATTTTATTTGCTAAGTCTGGCAAGCTTATGCAGAGGAAATAGTGGCTAATGAGCCCATATTTTTTGGAGATTACAACTAGAAAAGAGTGCAGTGATTTAAGTTTGGAAAACATACTTCATCTCAAAAAGATAACTATATCCTGATAAAAATTAGCTCTATTTATGATGCTAACCTTTTTGGATTATCAAATATTTTAGCTTCCTTAACAATCAGTGTAGTTCTGATATACTTCCTTACATCAGTATAGAAATATACAAAAGTAATGTATTTTCATATACATACACACACACACACAAAGCCATTCGGAAAAAACTATACCTCAATATTATGAGAAGATATTCTTGTCTTGGATAAGACTATAAGTAATTGCTTATTCTTTTTACTTTTCCATATATTCTTCAATTCAAACAAAGGGGAGATTTTTTTGTAATGGAGAATTTAAAATTTATAAAAAGATCTTTGGAGCTCCAGCAAATAAAAAGGAATGCATCCTACTTAGGCCATTATATAAGAAAATTTCAGGAGTCACCTGCCTGGCTCAGTTGGTGGAGTGTGTGACTCTTGATCTCGGGGTTTTGAGTTTAAGATCCATGTTGAGTGTGAAGATTATTTGAAAATAAATAAAATCTTAGGGAAAAAATAAAATTTTATATAGTAAATTACAAACCTATTTAAGAAAGAAAAATTATTGCCTAAAGCAAACTAGTTATCCTCTGAAGTAATTAACCTTTTTAGAGGGCACCTGGCAGAGAAAGAGAGATACCATATGTTTTCACTCGTAGGTGGAACAGGAGAAACTTAACAGAGGACACAGGGGAGGGGAAAGGGAAAAATATAGTTATGGAGAGGGAAAGAAGCAAACCATAAGAGACTCTTAAATACTGAGAACAAACTGAAGGTTGATAGGGGTGGGGGAGAGGGGAAAATGGGTGATGGGCATGGAGGAGGGTACTTTTTGGGATGAGCACTGGGTGTTATATGGAAACCAACTTGACAAAAACTGTAATAAAAAGCGGGGGGTGGGGGGGCACCTGGGTACCTAGCCGGTTAAGCATCTGACTCTTGATTTTGGCTCAGGTCATGATCTCAAGGTTCATGGGTTCATGCCCTGAGTCGGGCTCTGCACTGACAGCATGGAGCCTGCTTGGAATTCATTCATTCATTCATTCATTCATTCATTCATTCATTCTCTCTCTCTCTCCCTCTCTCCCTCCCTCCGTCTCTCTCCCTCTCTCTCTGCCCCTTCCCCTGCTAACACGCGTGTGTGCCCTCTCTCTCAAAATAAATAAACTTCAAAAAAATATTACCAAAAAAATGTCAATACCAGGCTGTCATATAGTAAATCAACATGGTTCTGTTCTATGTACTCTTGAGGGAAGAGTGTAGTCCCACATTTCTAATCATTAGTTAACCTGAATTACTATAGGTTACCATCAAAGAATGCAATCTCACAGGGCATGGTTCTTAGAGGAGATAGTACTAGATTATCTTGAAGACACTTATCATTCTAAATGGGATGGTACTAGATTATCCTTTAATAGTAAATTTAATCAATACAAGAGGCCAATCCAAATCCAATAACGACCAGTGGATTTTTTTGGTTTTGTATTTGAACTTCAAGTCTATAAAATAAAATAAAAAGTTTTTGGTTTTGTATTTGAACATAATAAAATAAAATAAAACAAAACAGAAATAGAAATAAAATAAAATAAATAAATAAAATAAAATGAAAATTAAAAAAAATTGCTACTCAAAAATAAACAAATGTCAAGTCTCCTCCACAGTTAACCTCTTATAGTACTTAACTCAAGTTGATATCTTGTCTAAAGCAGGATATTGATATATCATTGACCCCTGAGGCACCTAGGATTATTAGATCAAGACTGTGCCATATTCTCTTTGTAATTCACAATTCTCTCTGGAATTAATTTGCAAAGAACATGGACATAATGACTCACTACAAAAATAACTCTACTTAAAGATAATTTTGGTTAAGGAGTAAAATTTGCCAATAATACAGGTTATTTGTAGAAATTCATCTATCAGCTTAAAATCTTGGTTGGTATAGAGAGTTGTATATAAATTGTGTTTATACTGTAGAGGCAGTTAAAAGAGACAAAAAAAATGTATCTCTCAAAAAAGGTATCTCTTCTCAAACTGAGACAAAGGAACAACTTTTTTCTTTCCAATGTGCCAAAAAACAGTATTTTGCAAATAAAAAGTAAGTCACTAGAGAAGGATGCAAAACCCATAACCCCTGAGATGCTGTGGCAATACTGCATTGAAACAGGAATTTATAAACATCTACTCTCAATTTTTACACTTACCTGATCTCAGACCGATTAACAATTTACAGACAAGCAATGGTCCTTGAGCCTCACTCTGCAATGTCTTAGATCATACTTAAAACATGTTTATACATACAGCAACAAACATGGTAAGAATTCATGTTAGGAAGTATTTAAATCACCTTTTCCTATAAGGACTCCAATTTTTGAGTCTAATTTTTCCCCTGGGTCACAACTTCTTGTCACTAATTTGAGAACTGGAAGAAAAGGTCTGACATCACAGAGCCTTCTTGTTTCATCTTCAAGCTCCTCATATACAGCAGTTTGATTCACACATGCAAACATATAGGAGTCAATTTCCATAAGGAGGTTAAACATTGGGTAATTGTGAACTTGCTTCCATAACATCTGCAAGAAAAAAATCAGACACTTTCTGGAACAGAAAAACTTGCTCAAATGTACAAAAATACATCTACAAGGATACTTATTCCAGCACTTTGTAAAACTCAAAAACATAGGACAAGCCAAGTGTTTAGCAATAAAGAACTTCCTAAATCAATTATAAAGTACTATACATCTGTGAAAATAAATACAAAAGGTAACATGGATAACTGTCCAAGATATATTATGTTTTTTTTAATAACAACTTGCAGCAGCATATGTATACTGTTAACCCATCTTTGTAAGTAATGTAATAATATAATGCACAAAAAATGCATATACATATGCAAAATTAAGTGAATATCTGCCAGACTCAAGAAAGATAGAGAAAACTCAAAATGAGAAATGAAAGAGAAGTAACAACTGACACCACAGAAATACAAAGAATTTTAAGATACTACTTCAAAAAATTATATGCCAACAAATTTGAAAACCTAGAAATGGATAAATTCCCAGAAACAATCTTCCAACACTGAATCAGAAAGAAACAGATACTGTGAACAGACTGATTACCAGTAACAAAATGGAATCAGTAATTCAAAAAAAAAAAAACTCCCAAAAGGGACGCCAAAGTGGTTCAGTCAGTTAAATGTACAATTCTTGATTTCCGCTCAGGTCATGATCTCAGGGTTCGTGAGATTAAGCCCCACATTGGACTCTGTGCTGCAGCGTGGGACCTGCTTTTGATTCTCTCTCTCCATCTCTCCCCTGCTCATGCTTGGTCTCTCTCAAAATAAATAAATAAATAAATAAATAACTTAAAAAATATATTTAAAAACTCCCAACAAACAAAAGTCCAGGGCCAGTGGCTTCACCAGTGAATTCTACCAAATATTCATAAAAGAATTAATATCAATCCTTCTCAAACTCATCTAAAAAAGAAGGAATGCTTCCCCATTCATTCTACAAGGCCAGTATTACCCTGATACCAAAACAAGACAAAGACACAACAGAAAAAGAAAACCACATACCAATATCCTCAATGAACATAGCTGCAAAAATCCTCAACAAAATATTAGCAATGCAAATACAACAAGACATTAAAAGGATTATCTACCACAATGAGGTGGAAATTATTCCAAGGATGCAAAGATTGTTCCTTATCCACATATCAATCAATATGACACACCACATTTACAAAATGGAAGATGAAAATCTCTTAATCATCTCAGTAGACGCAGAAAAAGCATTTGACAAAATTTCATGCTTGTTCATGATAAAAACTCTCAAAAGAGTGGAAGCAGAGAAAGTATACTTCAACATAATAAAGCCATATATGGCAAACCAATGGCTAACATACTTAATGGTGAAAAGCCAAACACTTTTCCTCTAAGCTCAGCAACAACATAAAAATACCTACTCCCGCCACCTTAATTCAACATACCATACTAGAAGTTCCAGTCACAGCAATCAGACAAAAAGAAAATGCATTCAAATGTTAAGAAAGAAGTGATGTCACTATTTATAGAAGACATGATACTATTATAGAAAAACCTAAAGATTCCACAAAACACTATTAGAAATAATAAATGAATTTCATAAAATTGCATAATACAAAGTTAATATACAAAAACCCAGTGTTTCTACACACTGGCAGAGAAATTTAAAAACAACACCATTTATAAGTACATCAAAAAAAATCTAGTCTTATGCTAAGTGAAATAAGTCTGAGAAAGATAAATACCATATGATTTCATATATACATAGAATCTAAAAACAAAACCAGGAGACTCATAAATACAGAGAACTGGTGGCTGTCAAAGGGAAGGAGCTGAAGGGATAGGTGAAACAGGTGATGGGGATTACGAGGTACAAAAATATCAGTTATAAAATAAGTAACCCAAGTACAGAAGAAAGAATATAGTCAATAATATGGCAATAACTTTGTATGGTGATAGATGGTAACTATACTTATCATGGTGAGCATTTCAAAATGTACTTAACTGCTGAATCACTAGGTTGTACACCTGAAAGTAATGTGTCAACTACAATTTTTTAAAAATTTTTAAATATTTATTTTTGAGAGAGAGAGAGAGAGTGAGAGAGAGACAGAACATGAGTGAGGGAGGGGCAGAGAGAAAGGGAGACACAGAATCCGAAACAGGCTCCAGGCTCCAAGCTCCAAGCCGTCAGCACAGAGCCTGATGTGGGGCTCACACAAACTGTGAGATCATTACTTTAGCCAAAGTTGGATGCTTAACCTACTATGTGACCCAAGCACTCCTATACTTCTATTTTTTTTAAGTGAATATCTCTGAGACTAAGAATCATGGAAGATATCCATATTTAACATTCTAATGAACATAAATAACATCTAATCAGAAAATAGAAATATTTTAATGTATCATCACCCATATATATGATTTATATTATTTTTCCTGCATTATTTTCCATTCACCAGGGATTTCTTCATTAATTAGCACTGCCCTATCAGTATAAAGCAGAATCCATCTCTTATCACTTTCCCCAAGTCTCCTGGATGAGATCATATAAAAGGTCAATATATAAAAGACAAGGTAGATGACAAATATTAATGGCAACCAGTACAAAAGCCAAAAGCTGAAAATAACAGACTTGGGGTAAAAATCACAGCTAATCCTCAGATTCAGTTATATACATGAGAAGGCTGTGCTGAACAACAACAAAAATAGGTAAACTGGATTTTCATCAAAATTTTTAAAAATTTATATATGAAAGGACACTAACATGATAGTGAAAAGGCAAACCAAAGAATGGGAAATGTTTGCAAATTATATAGCTGATAAGTGATTAATATTCAGGATATATGAAGAACTCCCATGACTCAATAACAAAATAAAGGCAATGCAATTAAAAAATGTGCAATGGTCTTGAATAGATAATTCTACAAACAAATTAAGAAGTAGAAAAGATGCTCAATATCATTAGTCATTAGGGCAATACAAAGAAAAGCTGCAATAAGATACCACTTCACAGACATAAAAATATAGGTTATTATAAAAAACAAACAGGGATACCTGGCTGACTCAGTGGGTTAAGTATCCGACTTCAGCTCAGGTCATGATCTCACAATTCATGAGTTCAAGCCCCCACATTGGGCTCTGTGCTGACAGCTCAAAGCCTAGAGCCTGCTTCAAATTTTATGTCTATCTCTCTCTGCCCCTCCTCCTGCTCATATTCTCTCGCTTCTGCGTGCACTCTCTCTCTCAAAACTCAACATAAAAAAATTAAAACTTAAAAAAAAAATTAACAAGCATTGGCCAGGATGTGGAGAAACTAGAACCTTTGTATACTGCTAGTGGGGATGAAAAATGGTTATCACCACTGTAGAAAGCATTTTGGTAGTTCTTTAAAATGTTAAAACAGGGGCGCCTGGGTGGCTTTAAAACTGGGTGGCTCGGTTTTGGTTAGGCATCTGACTTCAACTCAGGGCACGATCTCATGGCTCATGGGTTTGAGCCCCTTGTCAGGCTCAGTGCTAACAGCTCACAGCCTGGAGCCTGCTTCAGATTCTGTGTCCATCTCTCTCTGCCCCTTCCCTGCTCTCTCTCTCAAATAAACATTTTTAAAAAAATTAAGTTAAAAAACAATTACCATATGACATAAAAATTTCACTTCCAGACATATACCCAAAAAAACTGAAAGCTGGGATTCAAAAAGATACCTGTACACCAATGTTCATAGTAGCATAATTCATAACAGCTGAAAGACAATCAAAATGCCCATCAAAAGATGAACAGATAAACAAAATGTGGTATATCCATATAATGGAATATTACTAAGTCTTAGAAAGGAATGAAATCTGGATTCATATTACAATATGGACGAACTTGAAAATGTTATGCTACTGAGGGTTGAAGGGGGAGGTGGTGATGGAGGAGGGCCCTTGTGGGGAAGAGCACTGGGTGTTGTATGGAAACTAATTTGACAATAAACTACTTAAAAAGAAAAAAGATAGACATATGAGTGAAAACATTAAAAAAAAAAAAAAGAAAATATTATGCTAGGTAGGAGCACCTGGGTGGCTAAGTCAGTTAAGCAACTGACTCTTCATTTCAGTGCAGGTCAAGATCTCACTTCATGAGATCAAATCCCATGTCAGTCTCTGCACTGGTAGTACAGAGCCTACTTGGGATTCTTTCTCTCTCTCTTTCAAATAAACTTTTAAATCAATAAAAATAAAAACATTTCTCATAAAAATTTGTCCTTGAAAATATAACCCCTGATATTGGGTTCAGCTATTTGGAAAACATAAAAGAGAAAGTTTAGAAAAATAATTTCATTTACATTTCATAGTCTTCACAAATCAACAGCACTCATCAATTCACTTCAAAAAATAATCCCACAAAACAAGCAACCCTTGTTATGTAAAAGAATTTGCTTCCGGGGCGCCTGGGTGGCTGGTTCAGTTGGTTAAGCTGCTGACTTTGGCTCAGGTCACAATCTCACAGTTTGTGGGTTCAAGCTCCGTGTCAGGCTCTGTGTTGAAAGCTCAGAGCCTGGAGCCTGCTTCCAATTCTGTGTCTCCCTCTCTCTCTGACCATCCCTCGCTTATGCACTGTGTGTCTCTCTCTCAAAAATAAGTAAACATTTAAAAAAACATTTTTTAAAATAAATATTAAAAAAAAAATTGCTTCCAAACTGAGGCTTACCAGAAGGGAAGTGGGTGGGGGGATGGGTGAAATAAGTGATGAGGCTTAAGGAATTCACTTATTGTGAGGAATACAAGGTATTGTATATAAGTGCTGAATCACCGTATTGCACACCTGAAATTAATATTACACTGTACGTTAAGTAACCGGAATTTAAATTAAAACTTAAGAATTTGCTTCCAAAGGTTCCAAAGGAGGACATCACATTCACTAATGATGGAAAACATTTTCCTTCCCACACTCACTATGAAAAGTAGTAGGTATGGACGGAAGAAGAGGAAGGAAAAGAAGAGACAACCAACCAAAAACCACTTAAAGAAAAAGCATGACAAGTTCAAAGACAGTAATTAAAAAGATTTTAACTAAAAACTTTCTTCAACAATGTCAAATTCCTTTTTATAATCTGAATGATATTTCAAACTAACATTAATTTTTCTTAAATCAGGTATCATATACAGATTAAAAGTGAGAGTGAGAATGATTGTTTTATATATCCACAAAAGACAAGGAAAATATAAAAATCTTTACTGTGTAGTGAGTGACCTAAAGCTTAATCTTCCCTCAAACTAACCATATGATTTACACAAATAACATTTTCTGTAACAGAAGAAAATCTTCCCCTAAGTGATATAGTAAGTAAGCTATACTGATAAAAATTTCACCTATTATAGGCATACCTGTTTAATATAGGAAATGGTAGCTTCCCGAGGAACCTCCAACTGAATATAAATCCCAGTGGGCAAAAGGAAATCCACAGGTATGGAGCCATCAGATGCTAACTGTGAATCCACGGCCCAGATGTCAAGGATGTCTGCCATAGCAGGAGGCATTATGAAATTGAAGCACATTCGTCACCATGAGGCCCTAGAAATTATCAAGTAAAACTCAGTGAAACAGAAAATTAGCCAAATCCTACACTAAAATATGAGAAAGCCAACCAATCCATAATTACTCTTTGGATTTCAATATAGCCAATAACGTAACATGAGACCAATTAAAGAGTAAGCCACCAGAAATAAATTATTTAAAAGCACTTGGAGTTATCACTACATACATTATATACACACCTTACTGACTCAACATGAATTCTACATATCACACATGAAAAATGAAAAGTTTAAAGATTACAAGCTTCTAAGAAATTCAGTTAAGAACCACTCAACATACGATTCTCTCCAGGTTTTACTTGGTGATAATTGGCTTCTTTGGATGAGTTCTTCTCTGTAAACTTCAAAGAAAATAGCAATCAAGAGGGCCTTCTTTAAAAATTATTTTCTATCAACCTCATATAAGAAACAAAATGTCATGAACTTGTCATGACCTACCACCTAAGTATTAAAAAGACCAAATCCCTCAACCCAGCTGGCAAAGCCCTTTGTGCTATTTTTCTTTGCTTGTCCTACTTGTCCTACTACTGAACAGCCCAGGCCTTTGTACCACAAGTGTCTTCTACCTTCCCCCGTTAGAACTACGTTCATACAAATGATGACACTCCTGGAATCAAGCCCCTATTACAGTATGTGCACCCCTCAACTGCACCTTGAGGACTTCCTTGAGGGCTTCCTTCAAGAAATCACAACAACAGTGGAAAGAACATGGGCATTGAGGTTAATTAAACCAAGATACAAGCCCCCTTTATTCAAAGAATGAAACTGTCATATCAAAAGAGATAAGTGCCAACTTGAAGCATTTCTCAGCATCAAAAGCAATTGTGATATCCATGAATTGAAACATATCAAATATATACAAACGGGTGACTTGATAAGAAGAAAAAATAAATCCTTCGCCGATCACCACCAGAGACTGCTAAAACCAACTCATGCTATTGTGAAAATTGATAAAGAATGTGCATACACCTGGGTGGCTGAGTCAGTAGTGTCCAACTTCGGCTCAGGTCAAGATCTTGCAGTTTTTGAGTTCAAGCTCCGTGTCAGGCTCTGTGCTGACAGCGTAGAGCCTGGAGCCTGCTTAGGATTCTGTGTCTCCCTCTCTCTCTGTCCCTCCCCAGTTCAAATGCTGGTTCATACTGTCTCTCTCTCTCTCAAAAGTAAATAGAAATTTTTTTAAATTAATAAAATAAATGGGGAAATTAATCATTAAACCAGCTTGTACTTTATTCAAGGTAACCAAATAATTGACAAGAATAATTTTTTTCTTAATTTTTATAACACCATCTTGCAACCTCTAATCAAACAACAAATCTAGACAATAATGCATAATTAATGGATGCTAAAAAAAATTTACACAATAAAGTGAAAAAATGATGAGGAACTTTACAATGAACATACCAAGTTGACACCATCTAAATCCTAAGAGTAATCCAGACGTAGGTCTCCTCTTGGAATGGAACAGGATTAATCACTACCTATAGGATATACTTGATTTAAAAACAAAAAACAAAAAAGGGGGGCACCTGAGTGGCTCAGTTGGTTAAGGGTCAGGTCATCTCACAGTTCGTGAGTTCAAGACCCATGTCAGATTTTGTGCTGACAGCTCAGAGCCTGGATCCTGCTTCAGATTCAGGGTGTCCCTCTCTCTCTGTCCCTCCCTGCTTGTGCTCACTCGCTCACTCTCTCTCTCTCACAAAAATAAATAACCATTAAAAAAATTTTTTAACAAAAAAACAAAAAAAATGAACCTGAATTTAATCAAGTATCTAGATCTGATCTATTTACCAGTTTACAAGAAATAAGGGAAACAGAGAAAGGAGTGAAAGATTTTAAGGAAGCCCCAGTCAAGTACAGAATAAATCATCAGTAATATAAGCAATCAAAAATAACAAAATAAGCTAATCAATGACAAGAAAAACAGGAAAGAGAATGGTGCAATGACTGCTAAAGAATAAAAAAATATTTATGAAACAGCCAAATCGAACAGTAATTTCACCAAATCAACTTTAAAAACCTGTCTTGGAAACAAATTGGGGAATTCAAATATGTATTAAATATTAGATTATACTTTAAGGAAATAGTGTTACTTTTGCAAAGGTATAATAATGACATGTTGGTGAGGCACCCGGCTGGCTCAGTCAGTGAAGCATGTAACTGATCTTGGAGTCAAGAAGGGAGTTCAAAGCCCAAACTGGACACAGATATTACTTAAAAATGGAATCTTAAAAAAAAAATCCCTTACCTTAAAAAATAGTAGTAATGGCATGGTGATTACGTTTCTAAAAATCAGTCTGATCTATTGAGTTAGATAGAGATGTATAACAAAGTACATGTAGGGGTAAAATGACATTAGTTTGGCAACTACTTTAAATAATTTCATTTTTTAAAAAGTGAATGGACAACTGATTTCAACACAAGTGTGAAGGTAAGTCAGTGAGAAAAAGGACAGTCTGTTCAACAAATAATGCTGAAATTCAGATATCCATATACTAAGAAACTGAATCTTATTATCTCATACCAAAAATAAAAATTAGCTCAAAATGGATCATAGGCCTAGATGTAAACTCAAAACTTTAAAACTTTTAGAAAAAAATATAGGAGAAAATCTTGATGTCAAATTATGCACATTTTTTACATACAATGCTATAAGTAAAATTCTTAAAATAAAAAAACTATTAAACAACATCATCAAAACTGAAAACTTCTGCTCTTACCCTGAAACTGTCTACAACACAAAAATGCAAGCCCCAGAGTAGGAAAAAATGTTTTCATATCACTGAAGGACTGTATCCTGAAAACATAAAGAATGCTCTACATACAATAATAAGAAAATAACACTCAGTTTTTTCAACTGGCACAAGATCTGAACAGACATTTCATCATATATGTGTGGATGTAGGGCTGCCTGGCTGATTCGGTCAGAAAAGCATGCAACTCTTCATCTCAAGGTTGTGAGTCAAGCCCTACTTTGGGCACAAAAGCTTACTTTTAAAAAGAAAAATGTGTATGGAGGGCAAAAGGGTTCAATATTATTTGTCAATACAAATTAAAACCAGAATGTGACACTACTATATACCTAATACAGGGGCTAAAATGAAAAAATAAGAAATAAACTAAATAAAAATTAAAACCCTAATCATGCCAAGTGTTGGGAAGGATACAAAGGAACTAGAACTCTCATAAACTGCTGGTAGGAATGTTAAATAGTACAACTACTTTGGAAAACAATATGGCAGTTTCTCAACATATACCTACCATATGATCCAGTCATCCTACTTCTAAAGCTATATATAAAGAAATGAAGGAATATAAACACTCAAAAACTTATACACAATTATTCACATCAGCCTAATTTATATTAGCCAAAAACTGGAAACGATTCAAATGTCCATCAACAGGTAAATGGATATAAAAAATACTAAGGTATATTCATGCAGTGGGATACTCTACAGAGATTCATGAGTTCAAGCCACACATTGGGCAGAGCTTACTTTAAAAAGAAAAAAGATCTTGTTAAATCCCAATTATACCACTTACCAGCTATGTGAATTTTAGTAAGTCACTTAAACTTCTGAGCATCCAATAACTAAAAAAGGGAAAATAATAAAATGTATCTCTTGGGATCACCATGAAGACTGAAGCAGCTAGTATGTTACAGCCAGACACAGTAGATTCTAGTAAATGACAGCTCTCTTCCCTACCTGAACATCTAGCCTTTACTAATTCATCTCTGCTAATCGTTACACCTCATTCTCTGAACCCATCACACTGACACCTGTGTAGGCCCTGAGCCTTTCCAATGTGTCAGTCTTGTGTCTGTGGGCAGGAGACTGCATTAATGGACTGTGGTCTCCGAGTCCAACAGCTTCTTTGTGAGAGCTGGTTCCATCCCTCACTGGCTAAAAGATCTTGGGCAAATTACACATCTTCTCCCTACTTTTTTTTTTAAGTTTTTATTTATTTTTAAAAAGAGAGAGAGAGAGAGAATGCAAGCAGGAGAGGCGCAGAGACAGAGGGAGAGAGAATCCTGATAAGCGCTGACAGAGCGAAACCCAACAAGGGGCTCAAACTCATGAACCATGAGTTCATGACCTGAGCCAAAATCAAGAGTAGGGAACTCAAAGAACTGATCCACCCAAGCACCCCAATCTTCTCCCTGCTTAAGTTCCCTTATCTGTGAAATGGTGAAATCAATAGTAACTACCTTATAGCATAGTTATAAAGGCTGCAGAAACAACACCTGGAACTTAGTCCAATATGTTTGCTGCTAATTATTATTTTTATTTTTATTCAAAAGCTCTAAGTTCTTTTGAACTGTCAATTATATATTTTCAATGAATTTTGTTTCCCCAAAAGTGATTAGCACATAGTAGCCATTTAGTAATTCTTTTAAGACAAAACATTATTATATATACTCCTACAATTAAAAAAAAATCTTAATATGGTTATCTAAATATACACAAGAAAACACTTCTAACTCTACCCTTGAAATAAATTTTTATGTGCAAAGAAAAAAAGCTTACAGGATAATAAAATCTAAAATGCTTAGGGACACCTGGGTAGCTCAGCTAAGTGCCTGACTCTTGATTTCAACTCAGGTCATGATCTCACAATTTCGTGATATCAAGTCCTACATCAGGCTCATGCTGACAGCATGGAGCCTGCTTGGGATTCTTTCTGTCCCTCTCTTGCTATCCCTGATCACGTGCGTGCATTCTCTCTCAAAATAAATAAACGTTAAAATAAAATAGCTAAAAGTGAGTATTTATTCTGTGTCAGCACTCTAGTAAGGCACCCTAAGCCGATATATTTTTAAACATGAACAAAACCACACAAAGTTACTACAGGTGTCATTAACAGTTACTGGTCCCAGTCCTTTGCCTATATTTATCTACCACAATGCAAAGATAGGGAAAAGCCAGCTCCTGAACATTAAGTCACAGCATTTATGACAAATGAATCAGGAGTTTTCAAAAAACAAGAACGAAAAGCTGAGAGAGGAAAAACAAAAGTTAACATTTAGAATTGAGAAGCGTTTATGAAACATCAGCTACCTGTCACACAATTACAATCGTAATAAACCTACCTGTACATGCCCCTAGTCTTCAGCATAGATTTTTGGCAAAGACCCTCACAACTAAAACCAAATCACCTAATGTATAACACTAGGAATAAAAGAGCATGAAACTATAAAAACGGAACTTCTAAGATCTCACCCTTATGAGACAGCTGGAAACACTGAGGCTTCCTGAGGCATTCTTTTCAAAGAGACTGCACCTCACAACCCTACAGCATTAACTCCCCAGACATAAAATCCTGAATTTCTGGGGTATGAAAGGAAAAAGTACTATGGTAGATTTAAGAATTTCTTGATGAAGTAGTTATAACTAAAATGAATTACAGGAATGAATTCATGGACTCCTTCTTACCTTCCTTCCTTTCCAGATCTGTTGTTCTCACACATTCTGTCCTTAATCCTGCCGCGGTAAACCACTGATACTTGCCAGCATATCCCATACTCTCTCCTGCCTCCTACCTTAAATGTGTTATTCCCTCTCCCCAAAATGTTCTCATTTACATAATCTCCTGATCAACTCTTACTCCTCTAGACTCTTGGGATTCCTTCCCTAATACTCCTCTGTGCATCCACGACAGGGCATATCTATGTCAAAGCAAGAGCATACTACATTGAAGCACTACTTAGGAATAGCTCCCAACGTCCTATTATTTCCAACTCTTTACCTACAGCTTTGAAACATATTATGGTCTCAATAAATATTTACATATGGGTAAATGAATGAATGAATGAGCAAAACAAATTCTATGGAAGTCACTCAGTAGAACAGTTATACTGGAAAACTGAAAATCTGATTTAAATCATGCTTAACAGGAAAAATTTAACCATGTGTCCTTCAATACAGTCTTTCAGTGAACAGTCTAAGAAAACCCATGAAGAGCACACAAAGGTGACATCTTTACATGAAGTCAGGGTGATAAAATGCCATACACATTTGGAGCTCTTAGAACTCATTAAAATTTTTTAAAAAAGCTCACAGGATAATAAAATCTAAAATACTTAGGGGTGTCTGGGTAGCTCAGTCAGTTAAGTGCCTCACTCCTGATTTCTGAGTTTTCAGAAACTGAAAGGATTTAACTCATATAAGTCTATTTAACTCAGTTAAGTCTATCTGCCTAAGGCTTTACAAAATCACAGTCTACATTTTATCTTTTTTTTTCTGTCTAATTTTATAGCAGATGTATCTTTCTATAAGAGTAAAGCAGAAAACTATTAACAAACATATAGAAATTCTCACTGCATCATCACATGCAATGGATCAAGCTCTGCCTAATACCACTTTGTCTCCAATCCATAAACTCCTGTCAGATGAAAAGGAACATGAAAATCTCACCTATAACTTAAGCACTGCACCCCTACTGTGTAGCAATCCAGGAACAGTATAGGCATTTCCTTCCATAAATGATGTATTTTAAACTAATGTTTAATTATAGAACTGCTTATTCCCATAAAACTGATATCTATTAAATTTACAAAGACTGGAGCACTCCCATAATATCAAAGAATAACCATTAGTTTTAATATAAAAAAAATACAGAATTTCACTTCAGAAAAATTCACTAAGTTCCACATTTATGTTTTTGTATTTTTCTGTCTGTGCTATATTTCACAAAAGAAATCTTTAGAAACATTTAAATAAATTAAAACTTTAAAACTATCAAAATAAGCTGCAAAGTATTTTTCTCATGGCATCTCAAAATGCACCCAAAAGGAAAGTTTAATCATTTAGCTTTAAAGGTAACCAAGCTCTTTGCTTATTAAAGGAACATCATACCAATTTCCAAAGTCAATTACTTCATCTTGAATTTCAAGGGCAATATCCTCACTTTCAAAATGTCAACTGATTCAAAAAATCCAATTATTCAGCAAAATATTAAAGATGCTTGCCAAGCAATACAGTGTTTAAACAGAGACTGCGAAATGTTACTCTCAACCAGGAGTAAATTATCAAAGGAAATAACAGTGTATGGTTACACTACTTTCTAGCATAATAACATCATATTAATATTTTACTGGTAACTGAGACTGTTGTCAGGCGTTATAAACACTCAGGTAAAGAGAGAACATGACTCTTTTAAGTTTATTTATCCTAAGAGAAAGAGAGGGAGCACGAGTGGGGAAGGGGTAGAGAGAAAAACAGAGGATCAAAAGCAGGCTTGGTGCCAACAGCACAGATCCCCATGTGGGGCTTGAACTCACGAACTAAACAATGAGATCATAATCCGAGCCAAAGGCAGATGCTTAAATGACTCAGCCCCTCTTTTTTTTTTTCTCTTTTTAAAAGTAGGCTCTGCACCCAATATGGGACTTGAACTCATAACCACAAGAACAAGAGTCGCATGGTCTACCAACTGAGCCAGCCAAGTCACTGAGCAAGTAACTCTCTAGATCTCAGGGTTGTGAGTGCACCACAATGGGCATAGAGCCAATTAAAACAAACAAACCACACACACACACACACACACACACACACACACACACACACACCTCAGACCACTCAGGTAGACATATAGTATATAATTACAACCTAACATATAGGTTGTACTTGTGTATCACTTTAATAGAAGCACTTTTTATTAGAGCAATTCTCAAGGTTTTCAAGTACTTTAAGCTAAATACTATCTAGAAGAATGTGTTTTTTAATGCTTTTGAGCAAGGGAGAAAGGGAGGGAGAGATGGGGTGGGGGGGGGGGGCAGAAAGAGATAGAGCCATAGAATCTGAAGCAGGACCCAGGCTCTGAGCTGTCAGCACAGATCCTGATGCAGGGCTCAAACTCATGAACCATGAGACCATGACCTGAGCCAAAGTCAGACGCTTAACTGATTGAGCCACCCAGGCGCCCTTCAAATATTATTTTTTTATTAAGTAATGCTAATTAAGTTTTTCAGTGTTTTACTTCTCACTCTGTCTTCCCTTCTTCTAATCTAAATATTCAACCATGGTTATCAACAAGAAAGATAATAAATTATTCAAATTGTGATATATATTTCCAACTAGTTCTATTTCATCCCCACAATGTTCTCCCCTCACCCTATCCCTTCTGTTCCACTTCCAACTGGATGGTATTATGGGCATGGGAACTAATTGTTAAGCCTATTTAAATCACTGTTGTCCATAACTATGTTTTAAGATAAAAGGAGTATTTTACTAAATAGATTAACCTAGTAAGATGAAGACTTATTACCAATATCTAGTTCAAAACATGGTAACTTTATTCTTTAGCCTTTGAAGATATAGCTGAGGGAATTCTCCTACATAATGGGCAAGTATTTCCTATTTTGAAACTTTTTTATTGTTTAAAGTCATTAAAAAAGTATACCAAAAGAAAAGTCTGCAATGAGTTACTATAAAGCAAACACCTACTGCAAAGCAAACCACAGTCTAAGTCAAGAGAGAGAACACTGCAAGCATTCAGAGCCTCCTTGGGTGTCCCTATAAGATAGCAAACCCCTTCCTCTCCCTAACTTCTCACCACAACTCTGACTTCTGAGGCAAGTTCTTTTTTGTTTTTTAATCATTATAGCTAATAGTATAGGAGTGAAGCAAACAATTCTGGTTTACTGGGTATACTCCGGCATCTACTATACAGATACATACTTTAGACATGAGTTTCATCATCCAGACAACTGTGAGTTTCTCATTACAGTGACAATGGGTCCAAGAGACTTGTTGGGTGTTTTCTGTTCTTTGGGGTTTTTTGGGGTTGGAGGGGAGGATGTCATGCATCTTCATCCCAGAAACGTTATCCAATCAATTCTGGTACCTATTTATAACAAGTGACATCATGACAAGAAGAAATGACTGTATCTAGCAAAGGAAACCCACATGTAAGTGCTGTGAGGGTGAGTCATGAGCCAAATTGTACAAGTGTATGGTGATGCTGGTGAGTAACTAACCAAAAGCCCTCACATCTAGGAACTGAATCAGTGCCAGAAAGCCATCTGGATGGCAAACAGTAACATGAGAAGAATTTTAAATAGCTTTACAGCTGTAGAAAAAGAACTATTCCAGGCTCTGAACCTTTTAGCTGTGTCTGCTGTCATTTTGAAAATAAGTTGTAATGCATAAAAATTAAAGCAGGATCCTAAAAAGCAGGCATTTCTCCCAAGCCACCTCAGGATTACTGCTTTAGACACTAGTTTAACTTTGGTCTATGCAACTATTTCTTTGTCTGTTTAAATGCTTTTCTTCTGAGACCAATTATCCTCCTAAGCTATTCAGCCATGAATGACAAAATGCTTCTGTGTGCAGCTTTCATTTCCCCTTCACTACTGAGAGTAAACAGAGAATTTGAAAAAATAAAAAAGCTAAAAAATCAAAGAGATATTTCCCTTGGTACCAACACTCTCTTTCACTGCCTATTCTATCTAGAGGACACGGTAAGTCAGGAGAGGCAGGCTGAGTGTCATCTCCGTGCTAGGCTTGACCAAGAGAAAAAGACAGGAGAAAAATTGGAATTCAAGTTAATAAATATTTATTAGCCACTTATACTTTTCAAGATACTGTAACACACACTTTACTGGCGGAAGAAGGGCTTACAAAAAAACATGAAGCAGTTTGCAACCCAGCCTGTACAGAGTACCTAGATTGGCTGAGAGACATGAATGGGAGACTCGTCTGTTCTGTTTCGTTCAGACAGTGCACCTTCTTAGACTGCTGGAAGTAATAAAACAGAGGGAGATAGTAAAGGCTCATATTGCTGACTATTAATATTTTCTAGCTCAACACTTTCAAAGCCTCAATCACAAGAGATGAGGTTGGAATTAGTACTAAGGGACTATTGTAAAGTACCTGCCTCAACTTTACAAAGGAGGTTGGAAGTTAGTGTCTGGGAATCAGACCTCACCTGAAAAGTTGAGGCAACACCACAATATCACTGTCATGAGACCCCACCACTACTGCCACACACTACTCTGCCTATGACCTGTGCACAACAGAACAAGTACTGGGAGTTACATGGTTTAGAGTATTAATAATTTATAGGTTATACATCTAGGTTCTCAAAAAATCTGAAATCTTCATCTATTTATGCTTCAACTCCACTTGTGACCATTGTTTTGTATTTAATTTATAACAATATTCGACAGTTAATCTAATAAATCACGTTATTTCAAAAACTTCAAATACCGCATTATTGTTAAAACAGAATTACTCTTTTACTTGCCATAAGAACTTTAAATATCTACTCTCTTAGCAACTTCCAAATATGCAATGCAGTATTACTTATTAACTATAGGCACCATGCTGTACATTACACCCCCATGACTTACTTATAACTGGGTATTTTTACCTTTTGACCCTCTTCACCATTCTGCCCACCCCTGTCTCTGGCAATCACCAATCTGTTCTATGTATTAATTAGTTCAGTTTTGGGGTTTATTTCTTTTTTAAGATTCTACATATAAGTGACGACATATACTTGTCTTTCTCTGAATTATTTCTGACACTAACGCCCTCAAAGTCCATCCATGTCACAAATGATTTCCTTTTTACAGATAAATAATATTCATGTGTGTTTGTATGTGTGTGCATGCGTGTGTACCACAACTTCTTTATCCATTCATCCATCAATGGACACTTAGGTTGCTTCCATATCTTGACTTCTGAACATAAAGATAGAGACATCTTTTTCAGTTAGCATTTTCATTTCCTTCAGATAAATACCCAGAAGTGGGACTCTGGATCATACAGTAAATTTTTGAGAAATCTCCATACTACTTTCCATTTTGGCTCCACCAATTTCCATTTCCACCAACAGTAAACAAGTGATCCCTTTTTTCTACATTCTTACCAATACTTGTTATTGTCTTTCTTTTGATATCAGCCATTCTAATAGGGTAAGGTAATGATCTTGTTGAGTTTTTTAATGGTTAATTTCCCTGGTGATTAGTGATATTGAACACCTTTCATGTACCTGTTGGACATCTGCAAGTCTTCTTTGGAAAAATGTTTACTCAGATATCTGCAAATTTGGGGGAGGGCAGGGCACAACTAACTTGTATGGGTTCTTTATACCATTTGGATATTAAACCTTCATCAGGTATATGACTAGTAAATATTTTCTCCCATTCATTAAGATGCCTTTTCATTTTATTGATGGTTTCCTTTGCTAGTTTGACACAGTCCCACTGATTTTTACTTCTGTCGCCTCTGTTTTTGGTGTCAAATCCAAAAACTCATCATCAAATCCAAAATACCATTGCCAAAAACAAAGTAGGGGAACTTACTGCCTATGTTTTCATCTAGGAATTTACGGATTCAGATCTTAAATTCACATCTTTAATCTGTATTGATTAATTTTTGTGTGTGGCACAAGATGGATCCAGTGTCTTTCCTTCGTATGTGGTTGTCCAGTTTCCCCAGCACCTTTTATTGAAGGGACTGTTCTTACCCCCACTGCATTTTCTTCACTCCTTTGTCTTAAACTAATTAAACATATACATATGGCTTTACTTCTGGGCTCTCTATTCTGTTCCATTGATCTATGTGTCTGTTTTATAACAATACCACACTGTTTTGATTACTGTAAGTTTGTAATACACTTTGAAATGAGGAAGTATGATGCCTTTAGCCTTGTTCTTTCTTATGATTACTTTGACTATTCAGGATCTTCTGTGGTTCCATATGAATTTTAGGACTGTTTATTCTATTTCTGTAATTTTTTTAAAAAAGCCACTAGAATTATAACAGGAATTGCACTGAATCTGTAGATTACTTTGGGTAGTATGGACATTGTTTCAGTATTATTTTTTCCAATCCAGGAGCACAAGTTATAGCTCTGTTTACTGTGTCTTCTTTATTTCATCAATGTCCTATAGTTTTATGTGTGCAGGTCTTGCACCACCTTTGTTATATTTATTCTTAGATATCTTAGTCTTTTTGTTGCAATTGTAAATGGGACCGTTTTCTTAATTTCTCTAATATTTCATCAGTACAGAATTTTCACAGATTTTTGTAGACTAAATTTTGTATTTGCCAACTTTACTGAATCTATTACTTCTAACAGCTTTTTGATGAAGTTTTTAGGGTTTTCTACATCTTATCCATATCTCTTCATCTGCTAATAGTGACAATCTTAATTCCTTTCTGATTTGGAGGCCTTTTATTTCTTCTCCTTGCCTAAATGCTCTAGCTAGGACTTCTACTAATATGTTGAATAAAAGTGGTAAGACCAGGCATCCTTTTCTTGTTCCTTGATCTTATCTGGAAAATTTTCACACTTTCACTACTGAGCATATTAGCTGTGGCTTGTCACAGATGGCCTTTTTAGATTGACATATGTTTTTCTCTGTACTCTACTGAGAATTTTTATCATAAATGGACATCAAATTTTCTCAAATGCTTTTTCTACATCTCCTGAGATGATAACATGGTTTCTATGCCTTCATTTTGTTGGAAAACCTAGGTGGCTCAGTTGGTTAAGTGTCCAACTTTGGCTCAGGTCATGATCTCAATTTGAGCCCTGCATCAGGCTTGTGCTGACAGCTCAAAGCCTGGAGGCTGCTCTGGATTCTGTGCCTCCCTCTCTCTTTGTTCCTCCCCCATTCACACTCTCTCTGTCTCTCTCTCTCTCTCTCTCTCTCAAAAAATAAAGATACAAAAAAAATTTTTAAACCTTCATTTTGATAATGCGATGTATATCACTGACTTATGGATACTGAACCATCTTTGCATTCCCAGAATAAATTCTAATTGATCATAGTGTATGATTCTTTTAATGTATTGCTGAATTCAGTTTGCTAATATTTTATTGAGGAGTTTTGCATCTATAATCATCAAGACTATAATTTTCTTTTCTTGTAGATCGTTGTCTGGTTTTGCTATCAGTGTAATGCTGACCTCATAAAATGGTTTAGAAGAATTCGCTTCTCCTCTGTTTTTTGGAAGAGTTTGAGAAAGCGGCATTAATTCTTCTTTAAATGTTTGGGAGAATTCACTAGTGAAGCCATCTGGTCCTAGACTATTGTTTGTTGCAAGTTTTCAGTTACTGATTCAATTTCCTTACCAGTAATCTGTCTCTTCAGATTTTCTACGTCATGATTCAGATTTGGTCAAATGTATGTTTCTAAGAATTGATCCATTTCTTTGAGGTTGTCCAATTTGTTGGTGTTAAAACAGCATTATATCTCTCTCCTCTTCTTAATACATCATTAAAAATACTGCTTTGTTGTGGAATGTGATGTTCAATTTTACTCACTCATACCACCCACATCATTTACTGTCACAAATGACTAAGAGAAAAAATAAACTGGAAAATGTCATTATTATCAACTTCATGCCACTAATACAAAAGCTTTGTTTCCTGACTGAATGCAGCTCTTAAAACCAACCTACACTTTCCTTCTTTATCATTTTTTCAAGTAACAGCTACTATTAGAGGTTCATTTGACTTTATTTTCCAGCTTCAAAAATGACACCACCTGGAAACTGAGGGAATACTCTCAAGGAATTTAAAATATATTGGCTAAAACTCTGCAACCAAAGAAGGCTTTAAGAATCCAAATAATCTGGGGTGCCTGAGTGGCTCAGTCTATTAAGCACCCAACTTTGGCTCAGGTCATCATCTTGTGGTTCATGGGTTCAAGCCCCACATGGGGCTCTGTGCTGACAGGTCAGTGCCTGGAGCCTGCTTCCAATACTGTGTCTCCCCTTTCTCTTTCTGCCCTTCCCCCACTCACACTCTGTCTCTCAAAAATAATAAATGTTATAAAATTTTTAAAAACTGGTTTCTTTAAAAAAAAATCCAAATAATCTAACAGTATTAAAAAACTAGCTGCAGGGGCGCCTGGGTGGCTCAGTTGGTTAAACCTCAGACTTCAGCTCAGGTCATGATCTCACAGAGCACGAGTTCCAGTCTTGAATTGGACTTCCTGTTGTCAGCACAGAGCTTCCTTCAGATCCTCTGTCCCTCTCTCTCTCTTCTTTCTCTCTCTCTCTCTCAAAAATAAATAAAACATTAAGACCACTACCTCTTGCTTCATTTAATTGGTCCAACAGAACTCAGATTTAAGAAGAAAGAGCATAGTTCTCAATTCTCAGGAGGAGGGGAAAAAAGTGAAGAGGAAAAAATATAGAAGTAAAGAAGAAGAAACAAGAATTAAAGGAATTTAGGGGCCTGTTTTAAAATCATTCCAGGTCATTAAGCAGAATCTTTCGTGTTTTACAGCTAATTTTTTATTCTATTTTATTTTATCTTATTTTACTTTATTCTTTCTATCTATCTATCTATCTATCTATCTATCTATCTATTATCTATCTATTTATATTAGGAAGAGTATGTGTGCAAGCAGAGGAGGGGCAAAGGAAGAGACACAATCTTGAGCAAGTTCCATTCTCAGTGTGGAGCTTGATGCAGGGCTCGAGCTCACCAACTGTGAGATCATGACCTGAGTGGAAAACCAAGAGCCAGATGCTTAACCAACTGAGCCACTCAGGCACCCCTACCTGTGATGATCTTAATGCTGCTATCAAATACCCTAAAAATGAAGTATATGTTAAATGAGTTTTTAAAATATATCTTTATATAAAAATGAAAATTCCATTGCCAAACTGTGACCTATCAAAACTTCAGTTATAAAAACTATCAACACAACTTCCTTAAATTCTAATTGCTAAAACTACAGTCCAAATTTATAAATAAAGCTCAGCTTCCTTTCATGTTTATAAATATATTTTAAATTTTTACTTTTCCAACAAAAATGCAGAATATTTAAACAAATTCATTTAATATTTCAAGGCCAACTAATATTTTGTCTACAACTTGGCACAAACATATCACCTCAGAATTGTTTCACCTCACAGTATAAACTTCCATTCACTCTAAGATAAGAACATGATACGCAGGACCTAGACAAAGCTACGGAGTTATGAGTAGCCTGGCTGGGACAATAAAGAAACGACTGTAATGAAAGCAGCTTTAGTGTCTCATATTCCTTCAAAACTTCAGTGAAACTAAGTAAACAGAGACACAATGGAAACACTTCCCTTATGCCTTTTAAAGTTCAACTCTGGGGCACCTGCGTGGCTCGGTTGGTTATGCAACCGACTTCGGCTCAGGTCATGATCTTGCAGTCTGTGAGTTTGAGCCCCGCATCTGTGCTGATGGCACAGAGCCCACTTTAGATCCTCTGTCTCCTTCTCCGTCCCCACTCCTGCACTGGTGTTTTCTCTTTCTCTCTGTCTCTCTCTCTCAATAATTAAACTTAAAAAAATAAAATTCAACTCTAAGGGAAGAAGGATGTATGTATGATAGTAAAATAAGATTCCTTATTTTACACCTTAAGAACTGAGACCTACAGAAATAAAATGACTTTTCCAAGGCCACTATGACATAGACTGCTTTTTTCCTTCTGCAATTATGGGAATGTGGCTGGACACTTGGCAGACTAAATATTCCAACCTCCTGTGCATATGAAGTGGTCATGTACTAAAGTTCTTTCTCACGGAATGCTGAGTGGAAATGGCCCGTGCCACTTTAGGTAAGGGACTGTAAGGAAGCTGGTGTGCCACCTACTCTACTTCCACTGGTCATAAAGGATGAAGAGTCAAGAGATGGAAGAAACCACCTAGAAAAAGCCACCCACCAAAGAGGACCAGCCATCATAGACTGTTCCATGAGTAACAAATAAACTTCTAATTGTGTTTGAGTAATTGTTCATTTTCACTCTCTTACAGTAATTTGGACTTCACTAATTTAGTCAAACACACAGTTTGGTAGCTGCAAGGCCATTATTAAAACCTACATATCCTCCTTCAGTTTCATTCAGTCCAATGATCTGCCTGCTCTACAACTGTTTTCCTCTCACCCTTCTCCAACCAAACAGAAAACAGAATTATGAAGAGGACTGGGTCAACAACACTGATGAGACTACCTTTATGACACCAACAAATCATTCACTCCTATTTAAATCCAACAGCTTTCATCCCTGTTTATCACGGTGCACAATGCATTTTTTTCAATGCTTATTTATTTTTGAGAGAGAGAGAGACAGAGCATGAACAGGGGAGAGACAGAGAGAGCGGGAGACACAGAATCCAAAGCAGGCTCTGGGCTTGGAGCTGTCAGCACAAAGCTCAACGCAGGGCTCAAATTTACAGACAGTGAGATCATGACCTGAGCTGAAATGGGACACTTAACCACCTGAGCCACCCAGGTGCCCCTGCACAATACATTTTCAATCCCCTGATAGAAATGAACATATTGGGGGCACCTGGGTGGCTCAGTCGGTTAAACCTCCGACTTCAGCTCAGGTCAGATCTCACGTTCGTGGGTTCAAGCCCCACGTCAGGCTCTGTGCTGACAGCTAGCTCAGAGCATGGAGCCTGCTTCCAGTTCTGTGTATCCCTCTCTCTCTGCCCCTCCCCCTCTCATGCTCTGTCTCTCTCTGTATCAAAAATAAATAAAACATTAAAAATTTAAGAAAAAAAAGAAATGAACATATTGACAGCCTTCTTTCTCCTCCTGATTCGTCATCTAAAATTACCATACTTTTAATAAATAAGTATAGATGCACAAAGTGTATGAATTTGAGGCATATATATGAAAGAGAGCAGAGGGAAGGGGATTTTTTTTAACACACTTGAAGGAAGAGAGGAAGCTGGCTAGGCAAAATGAGAAAGAACATATGCAAAGTCCTAAGAAGACTTAAGCATCTGAGGAATTCAAAGATAGCTATGAGGGACGAAGGGAGGCAGAAAACAGAAGCAGGATGATACTAGAGAGTCTAGCTACATCTAGATTCTGGTAGGCCATATTAAGGTGTTGCTCTTGATAGTTTAAAAAAAAAAAAAGCAAAAACAGGGGTGACTGGCGGCTCAATCAGTTAAATATCTGACCTCAGCTCAGGTCATGATCTCAGGGTTCGTAGGTTTGGGTTCCACAGAGGCGGGCTCTGTGCTGACAGCTCAGGGCCTGGAGCCTGCTTCAGATTCTGTGTGTCTCTCTCTCTTTCTCTCTCTCTCTCTGTCCCTGCACCACTCACACTGTGTCTCTCTCAAACATAAAGACAAACATTAAAAACAAAAACAAAAAACAGAAAAAGACTCAATGAAGAATGTTGAACAAGTGAATAAAAATAAGTGCACGAGGGGCACCAGGGTGACTCAGTCAGTTAAGCATCTGACTACTGATTTTGGCTCAGGTTATGATCTTACAAGTTAATGAGCTAGAGCCCCACCTCAGGCTCTGGGCTGGTGGTGCAGAGCCTACTTGGGACTCTCTCTCCCCCCCCCTCTCTCTGACCCTCCCATTCTTGCTCTCTTTGTCTCTGTCTCTCTCTCTTTTTCAAAATAAATAAACTTAAAAAAAATAGGTGGGTGAGATGTGGTTAAAACAGGTGAAGGAGATTAACAGTATATTTATCATGATGATCACTGGGAACTGTACAGAATTGTTCAATCACTCTATGGTATACCTGAAAACTAGTATAACACTATATGTAAATTATACTGGAATTAAAATTAAAAACTGATCAAATTAAAAATTTTCATAAAATTTAGTGTAAAACTAAATATGTAAAGATCATGAACCCAACAGAAAAATGGGAAAAATAATTAAATACAAACTTCACAGCTGCCAGCAAAATCCATAAACACATAGCGGAAAAATGTTCAACCTCCTTAGTGACCAAGGCAACATAAATTAAAATCACAAGGAGGGGCACCAGAGTGGCTCAGTCAGGCCTCTGACTCTGGATTTTGGCTCACATCATGATCTCACAGTTTGTGATTCAAGTCCCATGTGGGGTTCTTGCTGAAGGCACAGAAACCACTTGGGATTCTCTCTCTCCTCTCTCTGCCACCTCCCCTGCTTGTGCATGCACACTCTCTCTCAAAATAAATAACTTTTTTTCTATGTTTTTTTTTTTTGAGAGACAGAGAGAGACAGCGCAAGCAGGGGAGGGTCACAGAGAGAGAGAGGTACAGAATCAGAAGCAGGCTCCAGACTCTGAACTAGATGTCAGCACAGAGCCCAACGTGGGGCTCAAACCCACAAACCGTGAAATCATGACCTGAGCCGAAGCCAGACGCTTAACCAACTGACCCACCCAGGCGCCCCATAAATAACTTTTTAAAAAGTCATTTCAAGTTTTAAAAAAACACACAAAAGAATACCATTTCATAGATCACTGGTGTGGGAAAATAAATTGATTCAACCTCTTCCAAAGAGTATGGCATCAGAAATTCCATTACTAGGGACATTATATAATAATTACAGGGTCTATCCATCAGGAAGAGCTCACAATTATAAATGTCTATGCACCAAATTCAGTTGCACCCAAATATATAAAAGAATTATCCACAAACATAAGCAATCTTGTTGATAAGAATGTGGTAACTGCAGGAGACTTTAATACTCCTCTTCCAGCAATGGACAACTCATCAGACAGAGAATCCAAAAAAGAACAATGGCCCTGAGTGATACACTGGACTAGATGGACTTGACAGATACATTTAGAACTGTGCATCCCAAAACAGCAGAATATACATTCTTCTCAAGTGCACATAGAACAGTCTCCAAAACAGATCACATACTGGGTCTCAATAAATATAAAAGAACTGAGATCATATCATGTACACTTTCAGATCACAATGCTATGAAACTTGAAAGCAATCATAAGAAAAAGTCTGGAAAACCTCCAAAAGTACACTGGTTAAAGAACACCCTACTAAAGAGGAAATGGGTTAACCTGGCATTCTAAATTAAAAAATATATGGAAACAAATGAAAATGAAAATACAATAATCCAAATCCTTTGGGATGCAGCAAAGGCAGACCTAAGAGGAAAATATATTGCAATTCAGGCCTATCTCAAGTAACAAGAAAAATCCCAAATACAAAATCTAATAGCACACCTAAAGGAACTAGAAGCAAACAGCCAAGAAGCTCCAAACCCAGAAGAAGAAGAGAAATAATAAAGATCAGAGCAGAAATCAACAATATAGATCCAAAAAACACAGTAGAACAGATCAATGAAGCCAAGAGTTGGTTTTTGAAAAAAATAAACTGATAAACTTCCAGCCAGGCGTCTCAAAAAGAAAAGAGAGAGAACCCAAATAGATAAAATCACAAATGAAAATCGATTTATTAACACCAATCCCTCAGAAATACAAGCAATTATCAGGGAATACCATGAAAAACTATATGCCAACCAACAAGACAACCTGGAAGAAATGGACAAATTCATAAATGCCCACACACTACCGAAACTCAAAAGGGAAGAAATAGAAAATTTGAACAGACCTATAACTAGTGAAGAAATTGAATCACTTATCAAAAGTCTCCCAACAGATAAGAGTCCTAGACCAGAGGGTTTCCCTGTGGAATTCTACCAGACACTTAAAGCAGTTAATACCTAACCTTCTCAAGCTATTCCAAAAAACAGAAATGGAAGGGAAACTTCCAGACTCACTCTATGAAGCCAGCATTACTTTGATTCCAAACCAGACAGAGACCTAGCAAAACAAACAAACAAACAAACAAACAAACAAAAAACACGACAGGCCAATATCACTGATGAAGATGGATGCAAAAATTCTCAACTAGATACTAGCAAATCAAATTCAACAGCATATAAAAAGAATTATTCACCATAATCAAGTGGGATTCATCCTGGGGTGCAGGGCTGGTTCAATATTTGCAAATCAATATGATACATCACACTATGATCACAATATGATTCATCAACTAATGAATGGATAAAGATGATGTGGTTTATATACACAATGGAATACTACTTGGCAATGAGAAAGAATGAAATCATGCCATTTGCAGCAACATGGATGGAACTGGAAGGTATTATGCTATGTGAAATAAGTTAGTCAAAGACAGATATGTTTTCACTCATATGTGGATCTTGAGAAACTTAACAGAAGACCATGGGGGAGGGGAAGGGGGGAAAAAGTACAAAGAGGGAGGGACACAAAACATAAGAGACTCCTAAGTACAAAGAACAAACTGAAGGTTGATGGGGGTGGGGGAGAGGGGAAAGTGGGTGATGGGCATTGAGGAAGGCACTTGTTGGGATGAACACTGGATGTTGTATGGAAACCAATTTGGCAATAAATTTTATTTTTTTAATTCCATTACTAGGTATATATCCTTGAAAAACTCTTAACCTATGATGTCACATGCACATGAATGTTAAAAATGGAATTTTTCATAGTATCTGAAAACTAGACACAAATGTACATTAACAGAATGGATCAGTAAGTTGTACCAAATATTTTACAAAATGGAAAATTAACAAAATATAGCTATACATATGACTATGAAAGAACCTTATAAACAATGTCAGGGGAAAAATAGAATATGCATAATATGATTTCATTTACTTAAGTATAAATACAAAGTTAAATATTGTTCAGAGATATAAACGTAGATGGTAAAGCTACAGAAAAAAACAAGGAAATAACAAAATATTCAGCTAAGAGTAGCTTAAAAAGAAGAAGAAAAAACAGAATAATGCATATAGTACTGACCTGTTATGCAGGTTTTATTTTTTTATTGTTCTTCAAATTCTAAATTTAAGTTTTCATGTGCTCTTCTGTATATATGCTAATTTTACTTTTTTTATTAATAGATTAAGAGCAACAACATATGTAAGCCTCCTAGGCAGCACCAGGCATGGAGAATCTATTTGATGGGAACCCATTCCCCATTTTGCTCTGTGACCTTCAAGTCAAGTTCCACTCTCTTCCTCTCACCTGCAGCTGCCTATCCTCCAGCACTGCTCCACCCAAAGAATCCTGACCATCCTCATCTCCTTACTGCTTCCCCTTATAACCTTTGTCTAGATTCTGGGAGGGAACTGACGTCAGCAGCTAGGGCAAAGGGTTATGATTCTGCTAAGCTTTATTCCTACTACCCTTGCTAATATCTAGATAGTGAGTTCCTGAACAACAGGGACTATTGGATTTTTTCTTTTTGAGGTTCTGTATAGTGCCTGATACAAGATCTCAGTTACTATCTGCTCAATGACAAATAAATATAAACATTACAGGGTTAAGCTACTAGCTGCAAATAAAATTAAAGTTTAACATCAGGCTGGTGGTTATTCGTGTCACCTAGGCCCTTTCACAGCATTTTGTTTTGTTTTGTTATTATTTATTCTTGAGAGACAGAGACAGAGCCTAAGTGGGGGAGGGACAGAGAGAGAGAGAGAGAGGGAGACACAGAATCTGAAGCAGGTTCCAGGCTCTCAGGTATCAGCACAGAGGTTGATACGGGGCTTGAACCCATAAACTGCAAGGCCATGACCTGAGCTGAAGTTGGATGCTTAACTGACTGAGCCACCCACGCTCCCCTTCTTTTGTCTTTCAATTGAAATATAGTTGACATACAATGTTATATTAGTTTCACATATTCAACCTAGTAATTTAACAATTCTATAGCCCCTTCACATTTTTTTCTTTTTTAATGTTTGTTTATTTTTGAAAGAGTATGAATGAAAGTGAGGCAGCAAGAGAGAAGGGGACAGAGGATCTGAAGTGGGCTCCACACTGACAGCAGAGCACCTGATGTGGGGCTTGAACCCATGAACCATGAGATCATGACCTGAGCCAAAGGTGGACACTTCACCAACTGAGCCCACCAAGCGCCCCAGCCTCTTCGCAATTTTAAAGAAGACTCTCTTGGCTGCTCAGGAAGAGTAGAAAGGTACCTCCAAAGTTGCTTTAAAAATATCTGCCCACTGGAGCACCTGGGTGACTCAGTCAGTTAAGCATCTAACTTCAGCTCAGGTCATGATCTCATGATTTAGGAATTTAAGCCCTGAATCAGATTCTGTGTGTGTGTGTGTGTGTGTGTGTGTGTGTGTGTGTGTGTGTCTCTGCCCCTCCCCTGCGTGCACTCTGTCTCTCTCCCAAAATAAATAAACATTAAAAATAAATTTTTTTTAAGTTTAAAAATAAATATCTGCCTACTGAAATAGTGGATTTGTCATCATGGGCTGTATATAATAATCTCAAATCATTATAATAAGTCTTAAAACTTTGAATAAAAAAATTAACCTTTTTAAAAATGTTTTTATGTTTGTTTATTTTTGAGAGAGAGAGAGCAAGCATGTGAGCGAAGAGGGGCAGAGAAAGAGAGGAAGACCACAATCGCAAGTGGGCTCCAAGCTCTGAACTGTCAGCATAGAGCCCGACGTGGGGTTCAAACTCACAAATCATGAGATCATGATCTGAAGGATGTTGGACATTTAACCAAGTCACCTATGCACCCCAAAAATTAACAACCTTTTGAAAGTAACATAAATTATTTTCTATTTCAACTTTAACTATTATGAATTTTTATAAAATTATACTTAACATGTACTCTATATATTATGCATGAAACGTGTTAATCTTCCACATAAACAAAACAATGATATTTAATAACATATGTGACGATTTAGCCTGCTCTTATCTTGGAAAACTGTACTGAGATCAACAAGGCAGCCATTTATACTGCCCCGTATATACTACTTCCTCTGTCATGTGGCAGTCAAAAGGCTAAGTGAGATGCTTGCAGCAAAGAAAACAGTTTTGAAAGGTCATGCTACACAGATAGCCAGAATGTCCTTCACAATATCCTTACTGTCTATGGTAGACTATATGACAATCTGACCATAGTTCTTCTCTGAGTAAAAGCAAAAACCATGTTATCAAAGGACCAGAAACAGTAGGCACTCAACAATATGATCTTTATGAACATTTTCTCTAACTGCGTAAACACTCAATACACACTGAAGAAAAAGAACCCGGAAGCAAAGACAAGAACTGGAGAAGAGGAACTAGTAAAGACCAGAACACAAGTTTAAAACACTCAGTTTAATAGGTGTTCATGCAACATGGTAAGAAGCTTCTAAAGTAAGCTTTTTGAAATTAAAACAGATCATTTACCAACAAAAAGCATAATAGTGAAGACAACAAATATGAACTATTTCAAATTTTTCAAATCTTAATGACATTTACTATCAAGGTGCAAAGTTTCAAAAACTTCTGAAGGAGCTATAATCCCATCAATATTCTTTCCCTTAATAATTCTTATAGGTCTATTTATGCATCTGAACAGAGAATACCTTTTCTGAACTGTTACACAATGTGTTAGTCAACAGCAAGAGGAAAATTTCACTAGCTCCTTATAAAATTTCCAATCTCAAAGGTTAACAAGTGTATTCTTTGCATGGAGAAATCATTCTAGGGGCACCTGAGTGGCTTAGGGAGTTAAGCGTCTGAATTTGGCTCAGATCATGGCCTCACAGTTCGTGAATTGGAGCCCTGTTATCAGCTTCTCTGCTCTCAACACAGAGCCCGCTTCAGATCTTCTGTCCCCCGCTCTCTCTGCCCCTATCCCAGCTTGTGCTGTCTCTCTCTGTTTCTCTCAAAAATAAACATTAAATAAAAAATCATTCTAGCTCACTTAATCATCTTGTCCTATCCTGGGAAATAGTTATTCCTGCCTACTAATCACAACACATAGCTTTCTCCTGAGCCAAGCAAAAGTACTTATTAGTACATTTGTTATCATAAGCAAGTTACACAGACATAGTAACCATAAGTTTCTGGCAACACATTCTTTTTAAGCCACCAGAATTTTAATTCCTGTGAGGCTCGCTCATTAAAATTTAACTAGTACACATCTTTCTATGGGCACCTGGGTAGCTCGGTCTGTTAAACATCGGACTCTTGATTTCAGGTCATGTCATGATCTCACAGTTCATGAGCTCCAGCCCTGCATGGGGCTCTATGCTGACAGTGCAGAGCCTGCATGGGATTTTCTCTACCTCTCCTTCCCTCAAAATAAATAAACATGAAATCTTCTCTTTTTTCAATGTTTGCTTATTTTGAGAGAGGGAGAGAGAATGTGGGTGCATTGCAAGTGCATACACTCTTGAGATGAGGAGGGGTAGAGAGAAAGGGAAAGAGAGAATCCCAAGCAGGCTCCAAAATGCCAGAGCAGAGCTCAATGCAGAGTTCGAACCCACAAACCATGAGATCAAGAACTGAGCCAAAACCAAGAGTTAAATGAACTGACTGAGCCACCCAGGAGACCCTCCTTTTTCTTTTTAATGTTTATTTTACTTTTGAGAAAGAGAGAGACGGAGAGCAGGGGAGGGGCAGAAAGAGAAGGAGACAGATGATCCAAAGCAGGCTCCATAATGACAGCAGAAAGCCTGATGCGGGGCTTAAACTTAAGAATTCCGAGATCATGACCTGAGCCAAAGCTGAATGCTTAACTGACTGAGCCACGCAGGTTCCCAGAGCATCCAACTTGATTTCAGCTCAGGTCATGATCCCAGGGTCGTGGGACTAAGCCCGTCTTCAGCCTCCATGCTGAGTGTGGAGCCTGCTTAAGATTCTCCCTCTCTCCCCCTCTGCCCCTCTCCACCCACTAGCACACACACATGCTCGCTCTCTCTCTCTCAAGTAAATACACAAGTTATGGGGATAAAAAAAATACAGGTATTAATTGATCTACAAGAGGCTTAAATCAGGATATATGGTCACGTTATCATTCCAGTACTTAGGAAAATGACCACTGCATCCTAAATACTCACTACATATGGATTTAAAAATAAATTAGAGCTGAAATCTTCACTTTATCACCTCCTCTTCACTCTTTATTCTATTGCAAGCTTATTTTCAGCCATAAACACTGTCCTGAAGTGGCCCCTACTGTCCAGCATTGACCTAACTGCCACCTCCAAAAGAGCTTCAGTTTTCAATGAGCCTCTCTAGAAAAGCTTTCAATAATACTGATCCCACCTCTCTCCTCCACGAAGCTCTGTTCACTATGGGGTAAACATAATCCCAAATATCAGACTATTTTAAAACAAAGACTGGGGGGAGGGGACCACAAAGCCTAGGATTTCTACCCAATCCCCAACATAGAGATTAAAAGATTTAGAATCTCAGCAATATTTACATCTTTCTTCTATATTTAACTTCTGGAAAATTAATGTAAGTAAAGATACAAAATTGGGAACTTACCTCAAATTGACAGCCCCCATTTCAGTCTTTTAGGATAACAGATGATACCATTACTTATTTTTTTAAAGTGAAGTTTTCATGGAAGACTTTCAAATTAGAAGATACACTACAAAAAAAAAAAAGGGTGAAGATAAAAGGTATTAACACCTAAATGAGCTAAACTGAAAATAAAATAAATTTTGGAGCACCTGGGTGGCTAAGTCAGTTAAGTACCTGACTCTTGATTTACCTGAGGTTTGTGAGCTGGAACCCGAACTGGGCTCTGTGCTAACAATGCAGAGCCTGCTTGGGATTCTCTCTCCCTCTCTCTGCCCTTTCCCTGCACATGCTGTCTCTTTTTCTCTCAAATATAAACATTAGAAAATAATAAATAAACATTAAAAAACAAAAAAGAAATCCATCCACTTTAAAAAAATAAAAGTGAATATGGGCTGCTTGGGTGGCTCAGTTATGCATCCAACTTCGGCTCAGGTTACGATCTCATGGTTTGCAGGTCAGGCCCCAAACTGGGCTCTCTGCTGTCAGCACATAGCCTGCTTCAGATCCTCTGCCTCTGCCCTGCTCGCACTCTCTCTCAAAAATAAAGAACATGGGAAGAAGGGAGAGAGGAAGGGAGGGAGGGAGGGAAGAACTAAAATGAAATGATAAAATAGGGATGCCTGGATGGCTCAGCTCTGGTTATGTTCCCTTGGCTCACGTGACTGAGCCCCAGACTGGGCTTTGTGCTGACAGTGCAGGGCCTGCTTGGGATTCTCTCTCTCTCTGTCCATCTCTTTCTGTCTCTGCTCCTCCCATACTCATGCATGCCTGCACACATGCTCTCTCTCTCAAAATAAAATGGATAAATTTTGGGGAAAAAATGAAATAAAGTAAAATAAATCTTATTACTTGTATGACATTTGATTGCTTATAACTCTACTTTTAAATATGGGAAAAAATTTTAAAAAACACATGAAATCCTAATTAGAGACATAAGGGACTTAAGTGGCCATCCTATACAACTATCTAAATTCTCTGATTTAGATCACCTCTTTCTTGAAAACTTGTTTCTGTACCATGCTAATTTTCTTTCATTTTACACTCAACCAATTCCTCGATCTACATCATACACTGCCAACTATAGATACCTTATTTCATTTTTCCCCTTTTCTCCTTTAATATATGACATAACTGTAGAGAGCAGTTTCCAGCTTTGCTAACAGCTGGCGCGCAAAAAGGCAGAGGGGAGGGAAGATCCAGCCACATTCTGTGTTGACAGCCATAGGCAACTTACCTTTAAATTAGGCAGGACCTTCCCTCCCTGGGTCCTTTTTCCCAATTGACCTTTTTATTTTCTTTCTGAGAACTACTAATTAACGATCCCTTAAGGCTGAAAGATTAAGTGCCTTAGGTGGAAAACTTAAACTCCTACTAGTCACATGAACTCAACTCTGATTTCTCAGTATTTACTACTAAATTGACCTCTTCCTCCCTCCGACTGAAAGATCACGCCGTGTTTTTGAATTATAAAACTTTTTATTAATAGTTACTTGTTACTTTGGGAATTTTTAATTTCTTTGGTTTCATTTTTAAGAAGTAACCTAGGAAATCGAGGGGAGTTTCTTCCCATTTGTGTTTTGAGTAATATCCTGGAAGTTATATCATTTCGAACATTATCATTAACATTAACATTTCTGTCATAACTTTAGTGTACCTGCTCGTGCTCTCTTTCAAAATAAATAACCTTGGGGCGCCTGGGTGGCTCAGTTAAGCTGCTGACTTCGGCTCAGGTCATCATCTCGCGGTTCATGGGTTCGAGCCCTGCGTCTGGCTCTGTGCCAACAGCTCGTATCCTGAAGCCTGCTTCGGATTCTGTCTCCCTCTCTCTCTGCCCAGCCCCCACTCATACCATGTATTTGTCTCTCTCTCTCTCTCTCTTTCAAAAATAAACATTAAAAAGAAAGAAAAGAAAAAAAAAGAAGTAACCTAGGGGCGCCTGGGTGACTCAGTCGGTTTAGCATCTGACTTCAGCTCAGGTCATGATCTCACAGTTCGTGGGTTCAAGCCCCACATCAGGCTCTGTGCTGACAACTAGCTCAGAGCCTGGAGTCTACTTCAGATTCTGTCTCCTTCTCTCTCTGACCCTCCCCTAGTCACACACACACACACACACACACACACACACACACACACACA
>NC_043704.1:121872971-121905437 GCF_006229205.1 Suricata suricatta | reverse complement strand
TCATGATCTCCTGGTCTGTTGGTTAGAGCCCTGCATCGGGTTATGCGCTGACAGCTCAGAGCTTGGAGCCTGCTTCAGAGTTTCCCCTCTCTCTTTCTCTGCCCCTCCCCTGCTCCTACTCTGTCTCAATCAAAAATGAATAAATGTTAAAAAAAAATTAAATAACCAGTTTGACACAATACAGGCTAATAATGTAAGTATACTGCTTACTCTTCTTGAACAGTCAACAAAATTAACTCTGATTTATTCAAATACAATTCGATAAAATGTATTCTTAAAATTCCTAGTAAAGCTTTAGGTAAAAACAATGTTATTAATAACCTTACACTGCAGTGAATGAATGAATGAATGAATGAATAAAGATTCACTCTCACAACTTTATTGTGAAAAGAAAGGAAAAATTCTGAACAAACAATAAATATCCCTTAAACTTTAAAAGGACAGGTGGGTCACACCAGTCAGAGTGACTATAATGAACAAATCAGGAAACTACAGATGCTGCCAAGGATAAGGAGAAACAAGAACCCTCTTGCACTGCTGGTGGGAATGTAAACTGGTACAGCCACTCTGGAAAACAGTGTGGAGGTTCCTCAAAAAATTAACAATAGAACTACCCTACAACCCAGCAACAGCCCTGCTAGGAATTTACCCAAGGGATACAGAAGTGCTGATGCATAGGGGCACATGTACCCCAATGTTCACAGCAGCACTTTCAACAATAGCCAAATCATGTAAAGAATCTAAATGGTCATGAACTGATGAATGGATCAAGAAGATGTGGTTTATATATACAATGGAGTACTACTTGGCAATGAGAAAGAATGAAATCATGCCATTTGCAGCAACATGGATGGAACTGGAAAGTGTTATGCTATGTGAATTAAGTCAGTCAAAGAAGGACAGATATTTTCACTCATATGTGGATCTTGAGAAACTTAACTGAAGACCATGGGGGAAGAGAAGAGGAAAAAAATACTTACAAACAGAAAGGGAAGGAGGCAAACCACAAGAGACTCAAATACGGAGAACAAACTGAAGGTAGAGGATGGGGGAGAGGGGAAAGTGGATGATGGGCACTGACAAGGGCACTTGTTGGGATAAGCATTGGGTGTTGTATGTAAGCCAATCTGACAATAAATTATGTATTTTTTAAAAAACATAGAAAAATAAAATAAAATACTGTTTAAGAGTGACCACCAAAAAAAAAGAGTCAGGTGGGTGGGGCAGATTTCAAAAATTTACCTAAGTGCTAATAACTGCCTATCATCAAACCAAAACCCCTATACAGATTCTATCTCTAGTCCTTGTTCCGGGGTGCCTGGGTGGCTTAGTCACTTAAGTGTCTGACTCTTGACGTCAGCTCAGGTCATGATCTAATGGTTCGTGGGTCCAGGCCCTGAGTGGAGCTCTGCACTGTCCATGCAGGGCATGCTTGGAATTCTCTCTCTGCCCCTCCCCATTCTTGCTCATGTGTGCACACTCTCTAATAAATTTTTAAAAAATTTTTAAAAAGTACTTTTCTACAAAAGCAAAACCAACACTATGCTTCAATCATGCAAGTTATATTGTAATTTAGCAGCCAGCTAAACTGTTTTAGTAACAATGATTTTCAACTCCCAATCTTCACCCACAAATAAGCAAGCAAAACCATGTAAATTCAAAATCACTTCATGGTACACATTCATCTCTCTCCTCTTCCCCCCTCTTCTTACTGAATTCAGAGTACTCCTCATATACTACCACAAAGTCCTAGCCCTACATCAAAGGAACATAATCTCCTCTCCTTTTTTAAAAATTTACATCCAAGTTACTCAGCATATAGTGCAACGACTTCAAGAGTAGATTCCTTAATGTCCCTTACCCATTTAGCACTTCCCCCCTCCCACAATCCCTCCAGTAACCCTCTGTTTGTTCTCCATATTTAAGAGTCTCTTATGTTTTTGTCTCCCTCCCTGTTTTTATATTATTTTTGCTTTCCCTCCCTTATATTCATCTGTTTTGTATCTTAAAGTTCTCATATGAGTGAAGTCATATGGTATTTGTCTTTCTCTAATTTCGCTTCGCACAATACCCTCTAGTTCCATCCACATAGTTGCATCCTCTACTTTTGTTGTTGTTGTTGTTTTACAAAATGCAATTAGAATGGTCAAAATATTCCTTGATACCTACTACCCAAGAAAGAACCAGATTAAGACTGCAAGTATCAGAGTTTGTCTATTTTTCTTTCTGTTTAACAAATGGAGATTGTGTGTGTGTGTGTGTGTGTGTGTGTGTGTGTGTGTGTGTATTCTGGGGTTTTTTTAAATAAAGTTTTTCAAAAAAAACCAATATAGCCAATAAGCATTGGGAAAAAATGGTATTCTCATTAGAGAATAAAAATAAAACTTCAAACCATAACAAGATAACACTGTGAACCCACCAAAATAAGTAAATTTTAAAGAAACTCGGAATACCCAGGCTTGCTGAGGATATGGAGCGATGGAAATTCACATGTCTTATGACATGGGAATTCCACCCTAGACATACATCCAAAAGAAATGTGCAAACATTTCATCAAAAGACATTTACTAGAATGTTCACAGCAGCATTACTCAAAATAGCCAAAAACTGTACACCCAAAACAGAATGAATTAACTATATGATCACAATAGAATACTATATTGCAATTTAAATGAATACTTTAGAGCTTTATAAAAATGGACTGATATAAAAATATGCAAGATGTTCGGGGAGTCTGGGTGGCTGAATCAGTTAAGCATCTGACTCTTGGTTTTGGCTCAGGTCATGATCTCAAGGTTCATGGATTTGAGCCGTGTCAGGCTCTGTGCTGACAGTGCGAAGCCTGCTTAGGATTGTCTCTCTCTCCCTCTTTCTCTGCCCCTTTCCCATTCACACTCTCTCAAAATACAAAAACTTAAAAAAATTTTTAAATAAAAATATGCAAGGTATTAAGCAAAAATTTAATAATAAAGTACAGGGTAGTTACTATAATGTGCTTTTGGTAGAGGGATGAAAATAGAAAGAAATAAAAATCTATATTCAGGGACACCTGGGTGGCTCAGTCGGTTAAGCATCCAACTCTTGGTTTCAGTGCAGGTCATGACCTCATGGTTCGTGAATTTGAACCCCACATTTGGCTCCGCATTGAGAGCACAGATCCTGCTTGGGATTCTCACTCTTTCTGTCACACTGCCCCTCCCCAGCTCACTCTAAATAAATAAATCAACTTAAAAAATCTATATTCATATTTGTTTATACGCATAAGAGATACTGAAAGTTCACACAAGAAACTAGTAATAACTAGCAGAGCGAGATGTTAGGGGTTAGGGGTGATACTGAACTGGTCACATACAGTTGGGAACAGAGGTGGGAGACTTTATCTTTTTATACTTCTTATTTCTGAACCACAGAAATCTATCACATACAATAAAAATAATTTAAAAAAGATTCAAATACCACACATAAATAAATTTTTCACTAATTTAGATGTGAATATCTGAATTATAAAAAGATATTTCAGCAACAAACATAATTTGCAAATCCCTCAAAAAAATAAAAACAGAAGTATGCCTCAAACACACAAAAATAGGAACCACTCTTTTACACATCCTAAGAATGAGAAAATATATATATAGCTTCGTCCATCTTATCATTAAGCTACACTTAGCTACATATAACATGGATAAATCTAATAAGCAAACTGCTGAAAAAACCAGACACAGAAGCATTCCACTGCATGATTCCAGGTATACAATTTTCAAAAACAAGCAGAACTAATCTATGGTGGTAGCTGTCAGAACAGCGATTACCTCTGGGAAAGAAGGAAGCACTCGTTACGGTTGGTGGGGGATGATGAGAGGATCGGTGCACATGAGGAGAGTTTCTGGGCTGCCGGCAATGCTACACCTACACCTCTTGGTAATGGTCACAAGGATCCGTTTTTACTTTGTGAGAAGTCATAATGACTTTTTTTGCCTTTTATGTGTTATACTCTATTGAAAAAAGTTAAACGGAGAAAAAAACACAGCGTTGCATTCATCATTTCACATCTGCCAGACTGACAAAAAGGTCTGACAGTATCAACTACTCATGAAAATGGAGAAGAGCCAAAATATTTTACTTTCCTAGTGACAATGTCAATTAATATAAGCTCTTAGGAAAACAATCTGCCATCATCTAACACATTTCATCAATTTTAAGATGAAGCAAAGTTTTTTTCACTTTGTAACACCTCTGATATCAAAACACATACTACAGTCTCTCTCAGGTAGCAGGTGTCATCTACAGGTCACTGTCGGTTCATGTGAACTAGACTCCAGCCTAATAAGACAATTACAACTTTAATATATTGGTACACAAGCCATGTAAGGACCATTTGAAGAAAAATAAATATGCTGGCTGTGGTCTGAAATCTCTGTTGATACCGTCTGGTAAAAGATCACCAAAACCAGGGTGCCTCACTGCCTCAGTCGGAAAAGCATGCCATTCTTAACCTCAGGGTCATGAGTTCAAGCCTCGCGGTGAATGCAAATATTACTTAAATAAAGAAAACTTAAGAAATAATAACCAAATCCTCAGAATGAGTATCAGAGGATTATAAAAATCTATCTCACTATATGCCCTTAGGACTGTTGCACTTACGTTATATTGAATTAGGAAAGAAAAAAAATTATAAATGAAGATAATATTATTTCTCCTTCAAAACCTCATGGAAAGGGTGCCTGAGTGGCTCGGGCAGTTAAGCATCTGACACTTGATCTCAGCTCAGGTCTTAATTTCAGGGTTATGAGTTCAAATTCTGCCTTGGACTCTGTGCTAGATGTGAAGCCTACTTTAAAAAAAAAACAAAAAAAAACATAAAGAGAGCCTGGGTGGCTCAGTTAAACTTCCAACTTCGGCTCAGGTCATGATTTCATGGTTCATGGGTTCAAGCCCTGCTTCAGGCTCTGTGCTGACAGCTTGCTCGGAATCTGGAAACTGCTTCAGATTCTGTGTCTCCTTCTCTCTGCCCCTGTCCCACTCATGCTCTCTCTCTGTCTCTCAAAAATAAATAAATGCTTTAAAAAATACAAAAATCATGAAATAATTAAGGAAAGCTCCCAGGAAAAAAAAATTAAGTCTTAATAGCAGAGGCGCCTGGGTGGCTCAGTTGGTTAAGTGTCTGACTTTTGGTTTTGGCTCAAGTCATAATCTCATAGGTTCGTGAGTTTAAGCCCCACATCAGGCTCTGCACTGAGCATGGAACCTACATGGGATTCTCTCTCTCTTAACCTCTATCTCTCCACCTTCTCCCCTACGTGGACACATAAACGCACTTTCTCAAAACAAATAAACATTTTTTTTCATTTTTTTTAATGTTTTATTTATTTTTGATACAGAGGGAGACAGAGCATGAGAGGGAGAGGGTCAGAGAGAGGAGGAGACACAGAACCATAAGCAGGCTCCAGGCTCTGAGCTAGCTGTCAGCACAGAGCCTGACGCGAGGCTCGAACCCACGAATGTGAGATCTGACCTGAGCCGAAGTTGGAGGCTCAACCGACTGAGCCACCCAGGCACCCCTCAAAATAAATAAACTTAAAAAGAAGTCTTAATATGAGCAGACTCTTGATCTCACTCATTAGAAAAATGCATATTGGGGCACCTGGGTGGCTCAGTCTGTGACATGTCCAACTTTGGCTCGGATCATGATGTCATGGTTTGTGAGTTCGAGTCCTGCATCAGGTTCTCTGCCATCAGCAAGGGCTGTGCTCTGTATTCCCTGTCTCCTGTCATACCCCGACCCCTCCACCCCCACTCTCTCTGCCTCTCCCCTGCTTGTGCTTGTGATCTCTCTTGCTCTCTCTCTCATTCACACACAAATACACAAACATTAAAAAAAAAAAAAAAGAAAAATGTAAATGAAAACTACACTGAAGGGCATCTGGCTGGCTCGACAGCGCCCATGACTCTTGATTTCAGTACCCTAACTTTGAGTCCCACGTTGGGCATAGAGCTTACTTACAAATAAATAGAGAGAGAGAGAGAGAGAGAGAGAGAAATAAAACAAACTACCCTGAAACACCATTTTCCATCTATCAGTTTAGCAAAACTCCCTGTTTGCCATGGTACTTTCCTGGCAAAGCTGTAAAGAAATGTACATTATCCACCATAACAACAACAAAATGATAATTATGTGAATTATGTGAAAGACGTAGTAACTGGCATTACAGTGGTAAATATTTTGCAATATACACACAATGTACACCTTAAACTTATATAAGGTTATATGTCAATTAAATTTTAATAAAGCTTGGCCTTGAGAAATACACATTTCTTATAATCCCTTATAATCAGCAGGAGAGTGTGGGTCTAAACATAAGGGCATTTTGGCAATATCTATCAAAATTACAAAGACATATGGCCTTTGATTAGCAATATCACATCTGAATTTTTATTCCATTAATTATATACTTGCTCATGGGCAAAATAACATACACAAGGTAATTCACCACAACACTGTTACAGTAATAAAAAACTTAAACAACTGAAATGTCTATCAAGAGAGAACTAGCTAAATACATGATCCAAAAGGAAACCATACAAATTTTAAAAAACAAAACTGTACATACTCTTTGAAAAGATCTTCTATGAAGATTTCCATTGTTAAGTAAGAGACACAGTGTATAAAGGGAAGAGGGGAAAGACAAATTTGTGAAACAATAGGTATAAAATGCTGGCTTTGGAATTGGTGGGTTTTAGAGGGTAAAGACAGGAAGAAGTAAGAATCTGTGTTTTTATTAATATAAAGAAACTCTAGAAGGATACATAAACTAATGAATAGTTTCCTGGGTGGGGTAAGTATGCCAGAGGAATGAGTGAACAGGAACAGGGTGGCTGAAGGCTAGGAGTGAAAAGGTTTACATTATTTAAGTTTTTTATGTTTAGAAGTTTTCAATCCCATGGGAATCCATTACTACTAAATAGATCAGTAAATTAATAAGCCAAAATAGGGTGTGGATACTATCAATATACACACATGGTGACAGGAACTTTTTTTTTTTACCATCTATAACCAAGACCCCAGCAACGCTCATCTATCTCACTGAAGTCTGTAGTGTGACCTTGTCCATTTGGTTTAAGTCATCAACCCAAGATCTCTAACACTAATCTTCTAGAGAACAGATATTTTCTCTATAATTCTATTTTCCTTCTCTTAGGTTGTGGGTCAACCTCTTCTCCCTTACTAGTTTTGGTATTAGGTACATATGTATGCATGTGTGTATACATGTGTATATATATGTATATTATTTCTCTAGTCTCTTCAGAACAAAAGCCTCACCTAAGGATTCTCATTCTTGTCTATGAGTCCACAGGTTAGACTTTTCTATTTGCCAGCAATTCACACTAACAACCAAGTTATGGTCTAATAAATAAGGGAATCTACAATAAGAAGGCATCCAGAGTTTGCCAGCCAATAGTATTTCCTCCTTAAACTAAAACAATGAGATAACCCATATCCTGAATTATTCTCCTAGATGAATTTATCATCCACCTCTCATTTACCTAAAATGTGAAACAGTATGGTATCTATGCAAATGCTGCTCATTCCAGCACCCTGATCATTAAGCCAACTCCTATGCACCTACACCAATTAAGGTGACTTGTTCTCTAGAGCCATTCCTAATTGCCCAAGACTCACTCCCATGCATGGGATCCTGCTGTGACCTTTGTGTATCTCATTTAACACAGTGCATTACAAATAGTAGTTTGCTTATCTTCCCTTCTGGACTGTGGATCCTTCAGGAAAAGGAAACAGTCATACTCATATTTATAACCCAAATACTCAGCAAGTGCCTTTATAAATGGCAGGTAATCAAAAGTGCTCACTGACTGAATTAAAGAAATTACACATGTACGCAAATTGTGAGCATGGCTGAAATCCCACTTAATGTTCTCTTAGTCCCAAAGGTATTTTTACTTCATTCAGTCCCTGCTTTGAAGGAAAGAGCAACTCCAATAACACTTTTCCTTACTGAAATCTATTAATATCCTAGATTAAAATAAAACAACTGAAAATATTATTTCAATCACTTCAAGAATGTTACATAAAACTAGGTTAAAAATGTGTCTATTAAAAGATAATAAACAGTTGATGGAGTGCTAAATTTTTATGACCTTTTGTTCATGTTTTGTTTTTAAGAAATTATGATATAATGACAGCAAAAAATAAGGATATATAAGAAGGTAGATTGGATTAAAGGGATCAGGTATTTCTCCACATTGTGTTTTAAACACTAATTTATACAAGTTTTCCCATATGGGTTGTCCCAAGTGGCCTAATGAAAAGAAAGCAGAGAACAAAATAATCAACTATTCCTATATATCCAAGAACTGTATGGCAAGTGTCTATAATATAGAATGAGCTTCCAAATTTTATCAAACAATGGTAAAAACTAGGAACTAGAGAGAAAAACAAATTTTAAAGATGCCTGTTTAAAAACTTCTGGTTAACCAGGAACCTATCCTCCAAATGCAAGAATTTCTATTTTCTACCAGAGAATGTTAAGGAACCGTAGACAGAACTAGGAAATACACAGAGGTATACTGATCCATGGATACACACATTGATATGTATTTCTGTGTCTATCTAAAAGCTTAGTAATTCACACTGATATCTCTAATTCCAATCCAACACCATATCATCATCCAATCCATATTTACAATTCCTTTTTCTATGTTTATTTATTCTTGAGAGAGAGGCAGAGTAAGAGCAGGGGAGGGTCAGAGAGAGAGGGAGACACAGAATCTGAAGCAGGCTCCACGCTCTGAGCAGTCAGCACAGGGCCCAACACAGGGCCTGAACCCACAAACTGTGAGATCATGATCTCAGCCAAAGTCAGGCACTAAGCCAACTGAGCCACACAGGTGCCCCTACAATTCCCTTTACCACAGTGATAAGTCTAACTCTTTATCTTCAATATATTGGTAAACACATTCAATCCTAAAATACATAAAGTAGTTATGGAATTTTTTTATAGTAGTTTATTGTCAAATTGGTTTCCATATAACACCCAGTGCTTCTCCCCACAAGTGCCCCCCTCCTTGACCATCACCCCCTTCTCCCCTCCCCCTCCCCCCTTCAGCCCTCAGTTTATTTTCAGTATTCAAGAGTCTCTCATGATTTGTGTCCCTCTCTCTCCCCAACTCTCTTTCCCCATCCCCCTCCCCATGGTCCTCCATTGGGTTTCTCCTGTTCTCCTGTTAGACCTATGAGTGCAAACATATGGTATCTGTCCCTCTCCTGGAATTCTTAATTCAAATCACTGTGAGCTTGTTTTGAGCTTGGGGTGTATAGTCAAATTCTGTGTTGTTAATTGGTTTAGTTTTTTATTCTCCCTTTCAATACGGTGGTTATTTATTAGAAGTCCAGTTAGGTTCATTTGTTTGTGTCTTTATTTCACTTGGGCTTTCTTTCTTTCCATCCTGATAGATTTTATGTATTTATTTTTAATTACGTTAAACATTCATATGGTTCTAAAAGTCAGACTTACACACAGAGACACACTCACAAAAGCATTCCTCTCTCCATCCCTACTACTTCTATTCTCATCCCCTTCACCCTTCCACACGGATTCCGCCCAAATCCTGTAGGAAACCAATCTCATTAGTTTCTGGCTTATCCTTTTTGTATTTATTTTGGCACCAATGCGCAAACACATATTTATATTCTTGTTTTCCTCTTTTCTTACATAAAAGGCTAACACGTTATAGTTATTCTTCTGCACTTTTTTCATTAACAGTATGCCCTAGAAATGACTTTACCAGTTCACAGAGATCTTCCTCATCCTTTTCTTACAAGTGCACTGTACTCCACTGTGTGGATGTACCACTGTTTATGGGTATTTATATTCTTTTCAATATTTTCACAATGGGACAATGTAAACTACTGACATCCTCCTGTTTCTCCCTTCAAGTGCCATCTCAGACACAACCAAAAGCAAACAAAAAAACTGACTCTACCTCTAAAACATACTAAACTCAACATTACCGTTGTTCCTGACACAGACCAAGTCATCATCAGTACTTCTTGGCTGTTTTGCTCCAACACCCTCCTAATTGGTCTCTCTGACTCTACTCTATCCTCTCTACAATTCATCTGTGCCAGAGCAACCCAAAACATACTTCACAGACCATGAATCAGGTAACTCCGATTCCTCGCTTAAAACCTTCCAAAAACATCCCGTTGTGACCTTAGCTGAGTTGTACCTGTAACCTGCAGAGACCCTATAGGATCTGATATCCATCAACCTCTGACCTCATCTTTCACTCTCTTCCTCATTCACTACTCTTTAGCCACACTGGTGTGCCTTCTGTTCCTCCCAAATTTGTTCCTTACTTTGTGCTTTTATACTTACTGTGCTTTCAGCTTCATATATTCTGCCCCAGGTTACCTGCCACCTTCTAACATTCATGTCTCAACCAAAAGTTATCTCTTCTAACAGGCTTTCTGTGTACTGCCACAGTTAAGCTATAACCTGGGTCATTTTAAACAACCTTATCACCTTCATAATTCTTGTTAGTACTTACAATTCTCATTTATTATTTACGTTTGTTTCTTCCACTGGAAAAGAAGGAAAGATAGACTTTAAGATTTTTTTTTAAGGTTTATTTGTTTATTTTAAAAGAAAGCGAGCATGATGCAAGGGCAGGGGTGGGGGGCCCAAACAGGCTCCAGAGTCAGTGCAGAGCCCAACGGGAGGCCCAAACTCACAAAACTGTGAGATCAAGACCTGAGCCAAAATCAAGAGTCAGACCTTAACCCACTGAGCTACTGAGGTGGCCCTAAGATTTTATTTTTAAGTAATCTCCACCCCCAAGGTGGGGTTTGAACTCATGACCCAGAGATCAAGAGTTGCACACTCCACTAACTAAGCTGCCAGACATCCAGGAAAGATAGCTTTTAATCCATACAAGTTTAACTTTATTATTTTTAAACTTTCTCTAAGTCTGAAATTATTTCAAATAATTCTCCAAGGAAGTGCCTATTCTGGACATTTTACATAAGTCGAATCATTAAATACTTTTGTGAATGGCCTCTTTCACTTAGCATTGTTTTCAAGGTTCATCCATGTTGGAGCATGTATAAACAGAACTGCACTCCTTTCCAAGACTGAATACTGCTCCACTGTATGGATGAGCTGCACATCATTACGCATTCATCAGCTGAAGGACATTTGGGTTGTTTCTACTTTTTGGCTACCATGAATAATGCTGCTTTGCATATTCATGTACAAGTCCTGGTATGGACATGTGTTTTCAGTTCTCTTGAGTATATACCTACAAGTAGAATTGCTGGGTCATATGGTAATTCTATACTTAACTTTCTGAGGAATTGACAAATTATTTTTCCAAAGTGGCTGCAGTATTTCACAATCCAACCAGCAATGTATGAGGGTTCTAACTCTACATGTAATACTTATTACTGTCCATGTTTTGATTATAGCCATCCTAGTGGTGTAAAAAGTGGTGTCTCTTATGTTTGATTTTCATTTCCTTAATGACTAATGACACTGAGCAATCTCTCATGTGCTTTTTAGCCATTTGTATAACCTCCTTAGAAAAATGTTTATTCAAACTCTTTGCCAAATTTTAAATTCGATTATTTAAATTTGTATTTTGAGTTGTAAAAATCTTCTTTATATATATTCCTTATCAGATATATCCTTTGCTAATATTTTCTCACTGGCCCTCTATCTGAATGAGGATTCATGTTTTCCTATCAACTTAATCACCTGGTTCAGAAGACCTCTATCACTATCAGCTTATAACCGTAACTAGCATATTAAAAACAATTTACAAAAATGTGGTATTACTGACAATGGTTGCTTGGAACCTACATTTTAAAGGAAACACAAAACTTCACTTAGGTAATATTAGGACTCAGAAGTCACAAATTACTAGTATGTTGGCAATGCTAAGCAGTAGTGTCCAGAATATTCTTTTTATATATAAAACGCTGATAGCCAATTTAACAAATCACACAAAATCAAAACCACAATCTTCCAGTAATCTCTTTATATTTAAAAACACATATATAGTAAAACAGCCTTCTAGAGTACTTCACATATAAGGACAGAAATGAACACATTTTAGAAACTATGACTACACAGGAGGAGGAACAAACTTCTCAATCTGACAAACACGACATTCAGTGATCCACCTTTTCCTGCCTATCTTCGGCAACTCCAACTTTACATCCCAGCTGGAACTTATTTAAACTAACTTGTAATTGAGCCCTGGTATCACCTCCTACAGAAAATCCTTCTTTGACCACCTTACTCTTGAGAACTAGTTTAAAATTTTCTAGTCCAGTGGTTCTCAAACTTTTTGGTTTCAGGTCCCCTTCATACTCTTAAAAATTATCAAGGACTCAGGGACACAGGGCAGGTTCAGTCGGAGGAGCATGCGACTCTTGATCTCAGAGTTGTTAAGTTCAAGCCTCTCCTCAGGTGTAGAGAATACTTAAAAAATACAATTTTAAAAATAAAATTATCAAGGGGCTCCTGTGTGGCTCAGTCAGTCAAGTGTCCAACATTGGCTCAGGTATGATCTAACAGTTCATGAGTTCGAGCCCACATCTGTGCTAATAGCTCAGACCTTGGAGCCTGCTTCAGAGTCTCCCTCTCTCTCTCTCCCTCTCTCTCTCTCTCTCCCTCTCTCTCTCTCTCTCTCTCTCTGCTCTCGCCTACTCACACTCTGATTCTCTATCAAAAATAAACATTAGGGGCGCCTGGGTGGCTCAGTAGGTTAAGCCTCCGACTTCAGCTCAGGTCAGATCTCACGTTTGTGGGTTCGAGCCCCGCACCAGGCTCTGTGCTGACAGCTAGCTCAGAGCCTATAGACTGCTTCTGGTTCTGTGTCTCCTTCTCTCTCTGCTCCCCGGCCCCCTCTCATGCTCTGTCTCTCTCTGTATCAAAAATAATAAAACATTTTAAAATTTTTAAAAAAATAAAAATAAAAAATAAACATTAAAAATTGTTTTAATTATCAGTTACTCAAAAGCTCTCATTTATTTAACTTAATATTTACTAAATATGAAGTTTAAAATGAGGATTTTAAAATAATTACCATGTAAAAATCAGTAAGATCTATTAAATGTTTACTTAAGACATTTTAAACATATTTTAACTTAAAAATCACATTTATCAAAACAAAACTTTTAGTGAAAAGAGTAATACTACTTTATATTTCTGCAAATCTCCTTAAATGTCTGGCTTAATAGAGGACAGCTAGATTCTCATCTCTGCTAATGTTTTCAGTGTATTGAGATATCACAAATTATATTGCCTCTGGAAAACTCCATCATATATTTGTAAGCAAATGACAGCAAAAAGATAAATAATGTCTTAAGTTATGAAAATAGATTTGACCTTACAGATGCCTGTGAGCCCAGGAATCACTCTGGTCCCCATACTTTGAGAACCACTGCTCCATTCTGTGCTCCCACAATTCTCTGTATTGGCTCTATCACTTGTTCTTACCATACATCAGAATTATCAGTTCATCTGTCTTTCTTTTTTTTTTTTTAACATTTATTTATTTTTAAAAGAGAGAGAGACAGATCATGAGCAGGGGAGGGAGAGGGAGAGACAAACACACAGAATCAGAAGCATTCTCCAGGCTCTGAGCTGTCAGCACAAAGCTCGACGCGGGGCTCAAACCCACGAACTGTGAGATCAGGACCTGAGCCAAAGTCAGACACTCAACCAACTAAACCACCCAGGTGCTCCTGTCTTAAAGTTCCTTAAAGCCATTAACCATGAGCCTTCGACTTTGCATCCCCAGTGCCTCACACAGCATATACCATAAATCCTCTCAATAAACACTACGTGAATAAATATTACTATCTGGGAAATATATAGTATATAGAAAAATACACACCTTAATATTAAAAAGTAAATGTGAATAAAGCAATTTTTCCATGACCAGTTCTTTAGCTAATAGAAATGCATAAGAGAAAAATCTTCCATTTATAACAATTCCAGGAGTTAGAATAAAGGATACATTCAGACCTGGTCTGACCACACTAGATTAGACCTTTTCAAAGTTCAGCCCTGATGGAACAAGGAAAGCAGATCCTAAAAAGTATCTTAGACTGTAAACAAATACCCACTGCTCCAGTCTTCTGACTAAATAAAAGTATCCACCTCTGTAACAAAACAATTTAACCACTATTTTTTAAAAAATGGGTGGGGAGGAGTGTTGGTATCAAGGTAGGGAGAGTGCCAGTGACTGATGACAAAGACTCAAACAGGTATTCTCAGCTTATTAATTTCCTTAAATTTTGTCAAGTTAGAATATGAAAAAATACATTTTCCTGTCTTTATCTGCATTGATTTTCAAAGCAATGCCACCTTACATTTTTATGAATGAACATCATCCTCCCAATCAAATTAAATACCAACATCACAACATTATTGAAGATAGGACACATATGTGTCTCTCACTTACACCTAGCCCAGTACCTTGATACTCAACCAATATGTCTAGGTTTGTCCATTAATTAGATATGTGAGTACTTGCACCAAGGAAAAAGAGATCCCTTTCCAGTAAGAACTAGGATGGGTTGGGCTGGGATGTCACACTAAGCAAGAAGACGAAATCCTCAGGAGGAATGGGGAAATTCAATGCAGAGCTAAAAGAGGCTGGGGCTCCAGGGGAGCAGCCTGCACACCCTAGAGTGATGGCCTCCTTCTCTAGGTCTGTACTCTAAATTGTAAAATAAAGCTCTAAAATGAGAGGCTCTTGGCCACACTTTTCAGGAAGTCTTGGTAGCTTGCATGCCCAAGAAAGCCCCAACCCTTGGCAGAACAAATCTGACATTCCAAAGGTCTGAATTTTGAGTGGAGTCAGCTCACTAGTATTCTTACTATTTATGACTATGTACTATTTATGAATACATGACTAGTATTCCATATATTGGCAAAGCATTCATTGTTAAATCGGTTACAACAAACAGATTAGAAATGTTACTACTTTTTCTATATAAGGAAATAGGAACAGAAGTAACCTGACAAACTACTTGACCTCTTCTGGAGAAAAAGTCATGTCATATTTTAGAAAATAATAGTCATCAAAATAATCTCCTAGCTCTTATAAAATTTTATAAAAGCAAAACTCTTACTTTTAGTAATTAAAATCACAAAACATTTGGGAACCTGGGTGGCTCAGTCGGTTAAGCGTCCAACTTTGGTTCGGGTCATGATCTCACAGTTTGTGAGTTAGAGCCACATGGGGGTCTGGGCTGACAGCTCAGAGCCTGGACCTGCTTTCAATTCTGTGTCTCCCTTTCTCTCTGCCCCTCTCCCACTCATGCTCTGTCTCTTTCTCTCAAAAATAAATATATTTGGGGGCGCCTGGGTGGCTAAGTTGGTTGAGCGTCCAGCTTTGGCTTGGGTCATGATCTCACAGTTCGTGGGTTCAAGCCCCGTGTCGGGCTCTGTGCTGACGGCTACCTCAGAGCCTGGAGGCTGCTTCAGATTCTGTATCTCCCTCTCTCTCTGACCCTCCCCTGCTCGCGCTGTCTCTGTCTCTCAAAATTAAATTTAAAAAATAAAAAAAAATTTTTTTAATTAAAAAAATTTTTTTTTATTTTTTTGCATTAGCAACACATTGTAAATAAACTGGTTCTGACCAGTACAAAGTCATTCACTTTGGCATAACCTTAGAATACTATTTCTAGAACCATAATATCATGGCACTATGACTGGTGCCCTAATTCAAATCTGATGCTGGGGCGACTTACAAGTACAACTCATTACTTGTAAAGTATTTGAGCCAGAATGTATACGAAGTAAAAAGTCAAGGCCATACTATCTAGAAGAGAAAACTAACAAACTAACACAAAATAACTATTAAATAACAGCATAAGATCAGACATATTTAGTGATTCCGTTTGACCAGAAGATAAAATCATAGGGGCCTTGACTTTGTGGCTTCCCATTACCTACTGCCTCCAGCTTGCACACAGCCATCCAAGCCATCTCCATCCTGGAATTCTCTTGGTGAAACCTGAAATGTTCCCAACAGTCTAAAATGTAATCCCTGTGGGACCACCTAGCTGGCTCAGTCAGTGGAATATGTGACTCTTAATCTTGCAGTTATGTGTTCAAGCCCCATATTGGGTGCAGAGATTACTAAAAAATAAAATTTAAAAAAAGGGTAATCCTTATCCCTCTGCCTGGCAGTCTAGTGTAAGCGATGAATTAGCAAGGTCAAGTTCTAGCTCCAGCTAATTGATTATTTGTCTAACCTTGGGAAAATTCCCTCTCAACTTTCATTTTCTTATTTGTAAAGTAGGACATTAAGCTATATGATCTTTAAGTCCATTTCAGCTATAAATTGCACTTGGTTGAGTCACTCGTACCTCAAAACTCCTCAGTTTTTGCTCTAGTCAAACTCTCCAAGCCTCTTCCTATAAGGTCCCACATGGCCCCTGCCTCCCTGTTGGATTCATCCTACACATTTGTTATCATATACCTCTGTCCCTCTCACTCTCTCCTCTAAAGCTATATGCAGCCTGCTTTCAGTAATCCCAAGATGCCAGCCTCCCTGCCACAGTGAGTCTTCCCATGTTCTGCACCGCCATATCCCACCTATTTTATGTCAGACCCAATGCTCCCTTGTTTAAAATAACAAATATTTCATAACATTCTCTTTACCACTTTGAAATTAAATTTATAGATAAGACAAAGGAAGCACAATTTTAAATAATTACATACATTTTTTACACAGAATACTGTTTTACAAAGGAAAAATAAAAGGGACATAATTTAGTACAAAATAATACATACACTAGGGGCACCTGAGTAACTCAGTTCATTATGCATCCGGCTCTTGATTTTGCCTCAGGTCTTGAGCTCATGGTTCTTGGTGGAGTTCGAGCCCAGCGAGGAGATCCACGCTGTCAGCGTGTGGAGCCCACCTGGATTCTCTCTTTCTCCTCCCTCTCTTTGCCCCTCCCCTGCTTGCTCACATGCCCTCATTCTTGAAAGTAAATAAACTTAAAAATATGTATTTATATATGCGCACATACACACAAATAGCAAATACCCTGGTATAATTATATCAGAAGGGAGAGGAGCAGCGTAGTACTATGTTTTCCATAACAAACCTTGGAGGACTATTTGACCATTCAAAATGAACATATGAAAGTATAAGCCTGATGTATAAAAACAAAAACTAGAAATCAAAAAACCTGAGTGCCAGTAACAACTCTGCCAGTAATAAGCCTAAAATCACTCCCAAGTCTTTTTTTTTTTTTTCAAGTTTCCATTTAAGTAATCTCTATACCCAGCGTGGGGCTGGAACTCAGGACCTTGATATCCAGAGTCCAGTCAGGCGCTCCCCCCTCCTTTTTTTTTTTTTTTTTTTTTTTACTGTCACTTCACCTGAATGGCCTCGAATGAAGCTCCAGCCTGGATGAAGAGTGCACACACAGTTGGCACAGTCACTGTATGCACTGTATGGCTATCAAACAGGTGGAACTCCACGCTTACTTCAACCAGCAGCTCAGCTAGGATCTGTTTATATAAGGCTTCTGTGTTACTCCTTGTATGATAAAAGGGACGGTGACAGTTTCTTATAAAACTAAACATGTAATTACCAAACAACTCAGTAACTGCACTCTTGGGCATTTATCACAGAAAAGGGAAAAGTATTTGGTTCACACAAAAAAAATAAATGTTCATACTTGCTTTATTTGTAATAGCCCAAAACTGAAAACAATCCAAATCCAATCTAAGCAATCCAAAAAAATGAAGCCAAATGGAGACACAAAACAAACAAACCACTTCACAAACTAACCTGTTTCTAAAAGACAACACATCAGAGTTAAATGTTTGTTTAAGCCTCATAAGTTAACTGAGAAATCATTCTTTAAAATGTACGCATGGCACGGGGCACCTGGGTGGCTCAGTAGGTTAAGCGGCTGACTCTGGCTCAGGTCATGAGCTCCTCTTTCAAGCCCCGTGTCTTTGGGTTCTGTGTTGACAGATTGCTCAGAGTCTGGAGCCTGCTCCCTCTCTCTGCCCTTCCCCTACTTGTGCTCTGTCTCTCTCTCCCTCCAAAATCATTAGACATTAAAAACAGAAATTTTACAAAAATGTTTTATACACACATGGCAAAATACCTGAGATTAAAGTAAGGCAACTCAAGGTGTTCTGTGAAACTCTGTGGGAAACTAGTCTGGACTGGCTTTCAGGACAGAAGTACTCTGAATATGAAACTCTCTCTTCTACAACACTCCAATTCTACATCTAATTTACCTCTGTCCTTAATTTAGGTTCAAGTGTAGATATTATACACAGTATTAGCTCAAAGAAATGTAAGATACAAGAGGGATTAAGAAAAAACATGAAAAGTAAAATCTAGGTGTAATTTCCAAATTTTGCTTAATTTATCCCATAGTTTCCAGCTCCTTTTAAAATTCTTGCCAAGGATACTAACAGCTAAACTCACTTTGTTTTCTTTTAATGTTTTATTATTGCTGTTGTTGTTTGAGAGAGAGAGGACACACATACATAAGTGAGGAAGGGGCGGAGAGAGAAAGAAAGAGAGAGAAAGAGAGAGAGAGAGAGACAGAGAGAGAGAGAGAGAGAGAGAGAATCCCAAGTAGGCACCACACTGTCAGAGTCTGACACAGGACTGTGAGTGAGATCACGACCTGAGCCAAAATCAAGAGTCAGAAGTTTAACCAACTGGGCCACCCAGGTACCACTAAACTCACTTTAAAATTTACATCATTTCCTTCTCTCTAACAATACTTTTACAGTTTAATAAATATGTAACAAAATGTTAACCACCAAATGATACACAGAAAGAAAACCCAGGGCATGGTTAATCTCCTGATTAACAACCATAATACTTAGTAAATCACATTTATTAATGAAATTTAAAAAGAAAATAGAAGTAGTCAGCACAAAAAAGTACTGATATATGTTATAGTATGGATGAACCTTAAAAACATTATGCTAAGTGAAAGAAGCCAATCACAAAAGACTGCATAATAGGCACATCTACCGAGATAAAGTAGATTAGCCATTGCTTAGGGCTAGGGCATGGATGGGACTGAACAATGATAGCTAAAAGATTTCTTCTTACACTGATATAAAATTTTCTAAAATTGATTTATGTATTGGAGTATCATAAAAACTACTAAATTGTACACTTTCAATGGATGAATTGTATGGTATGTAATTATATAATTATATAACACACACATATATGTATAATCAACAAAGCCATTGTCAAACAAATTGAGCAAGAACTCTCACCACTTTTAAAAAAAAAAAAATGTTTATTTTGAGAGACAGTGTGTATGCACAAGCACATGCATGCGCTCCAGTGGGGAAAGTCAGAGAAAGGGAAAGGGAGAGGAAGGGGGAGGGAGAAGAAGGGAGAGGGAGACAGAGAGGGAGAGACAGGAGGAGAGAGAAGGAAAGAAAGAGAATCTCAAGCCGGCTCCATGCTGCAGTGCAGAACCCAACATGGGGCATAATCTCATGAACCATGAGATCATGATCTGAGCCAAAACCAAGAGTCAGACACATAACCAACTGAGCCACTCAGGCACTACACACCACTTTTAATCAACATTGTACTGGAACTTCTAGCAATGGCAATTAGACAATAAAAAGAAATAAAAGGCATCCAAATTGGGAAGGAATAAGTAAAACTGTCACTATTTGCAGATGACATGATAGGATATTTTAAAAACTCTGAAGACTTCATAAAAAAAACTATTAGGACTGACAAATTCAGTGAAGTTGCAAAATACAAATCAAGATATAAAAATCTGCTGCATTTCGATACACTACCAACAAAATAGCAGAAAGGAAAACTCAGAAAACAATCCCATTTACAAGTGCATCAAAAAGAATAAAATAACTAAATTCAGGAGCACCTGGGTGGCTCAGTCAGTTAAGCATCCAACACTGGCTTCGGTCATGATCTCGTGGTTCAAGGGTTTGAGCCCCACGTCAGACTCTGTGCTGACATCTCAGAGCCTGGAGCCTGCTTCAGACTCTGTGTCTCCCTTTCTCTCTGCCTGTCTCCTGCTCGTTCTCTCTCTCTCTCTCTCTCTCTCTCTCTCTCTCAAAAATAAATAAAACATTTTTTTTAAATCACTGAATTCTAGTCCTGAAGCCAATACTACACTATCCGTTAACTGGCATTTAAATAAATAAATAGGAATAAATTTAACCAAAGAGGTGAAAGAACTGTACTCTAAAAACTATAAGACACTGAGAGAGAAAAAATAAATCAAAGATGACACAAATAAAAGAAAAGATACACCGCTCACAGACTGGAAAAAATACTGTTAAAATGTCCAAACTACCCACAGCACTCTATAGATTCAACGCAATACCTATCAAAATACCAATAGTTTTTTTTGAAGAACTTGAACATTTGTAAAGTAAAACAAAAACCCAAATAGCAAAGGCAATCTTGACAAAGAACAAACTGGAGGTATCACAATCCCAGTTTTCAAACTATACTATAAAGTTATGGTAATCAAAACAACATGGTACTGGCACATAAACAGACATACATCAATGGAATAGAACAGAAAGCCAAGAAAAAAAACCCATACTTACATGTTCAATTAATTAATTAACCTACATCAAAGAAGGCAAACATATACACTGGGGAAAAGATACTCTCTTCAATGAATGGTGCTGGGAAAAGTGGACAGCTAACATGCAAAAGAAAAAAACCTGACCACTTTATTACACCATACTCAAAAATGAACTCAAAATGGATTAAGGACCTAAATGTGTGACCTGAGACCATAAAACTAAACTTAAGTAGGGGTGCCTGGGTGGCTCAGTTGGTTGAGCCTCCTGCTTCGGCTCAGGTCATGATCTCACGATTTGTGAGTTCAAGCCTCGTGTTGGGCTCTCTACTGACAGCTAGCTCAGAGCTTGGAGCCTGTCCTCAAATTCTGTGTCTCCCATACTCTGGTTTCTCTTCAGATTGCATAAATCTTTCGCCTTTTACAAATTCTGTGTCTCCCTCTCTCTCTGCCCCTCCCCTGCTCATGCTATCTCTCTCTCTCTCTCTCTCAAAAATAAATAAAACATAAAAAAAAAAAAACCCTAAACTTAAGTAGTAATCTCTTGGACATCAACCTTGGCAATACTTTTCTAGATCTGTCTCCCCAGGCAAGAGAAACAAAAGCAAAAATAAACCACTGAGACTACATCAAACTAAAAAGCTTTTGCAAAGCAAAGGAAACCATCAACAAAACAAAAAGGACAACCTAAAGAATGGGAGAAGAGATCTGCAAAAGACATATCTGATAAGGAATTAATATCCAAAATATATAAAGACGGGGCACCTGGGTGGCTCAGTTGGTTAAGCATCCAGCTTTGGCTCAGGTCAGATCTCACGGTTCATGGGTTCGAGCCCTGCGTCGGGCTCTGTGCTGACAGCTAGCTCAGAGCCTGGAGCCTGTTTCAGATTCTGTATCTCCCTCTCTCTCTGACCCTCCCTTGCTTGCTCTGTCTCTCAAAAATAAATAAAAAGCATTAAAAAAAATTTAAAAAACAATATATAAAGAACATGGGGCTTCTGAGTTCAACTCCCATGTTCATGGGATGAGTTCATGGATGAGTTCAAGCCCCATGAGTTCAAGCAGAGAGCTTACTTTAAAATTTTTTTGAAAACTAAAAATTAAATATGTATAAATATATGTATACATATATATATATATATTCACACACATACATAAAGAACTTCTATAACTCAACACCAAAAAACAAACAATCTGATTAAAAATGGGCAGAAAGATGTACCTGGCTGACTCAGACGATAGAGCATGTGACTCTTAGTCTCGGAGTTATGAGTTTGAGTTCCACTTTTTAGGTGTACAGATTACTTAAAAATAAAATCTTGGGGTGCCTGGGTGGCTCAGTTGGTTAAGCATCCATCTTCAGCTCAGGTCACATTCTCATGGCTAGTGAGTTGGCTTTTTTTTTTTTTTTTAAGAGAAAGAAAGAGATCATGGGCAGGGAAGAGGGGGAAAGAGGGACAGAGGGGAAGGGAGAAAGAGAAAGAGAATGAATATCTTAAGCAGGCTCCATGCTCAGCACAGAGCACAACACAGGGCTTCATCCCACAACCCTGGGATCAAGACCTGAGGTGAAATCAAAAGTCAACATTCAACTAAATGAGCCATCCAAGCACCCCTAAAACTACATACTTTCTAACTATAAAACCAAGGCAAAAGCAAAGCTTTTTATACATTCAAAACAAAGGCATACTGCATCAAATAACTAATTTATTTTTTTAACATTTATTTGCTCATGTATTTTCAGAGAGAGAAACAAGAGAACAAGAGCAGGGGAAAAGCAGAGAGAGAGGGAGAGAATTCCAAACAGATTCTGCACTGCCAAAGCAGGAGCCCAACACAGGCTCAATCATGACCTGGGCTGAAATCAAGAGTCAGACACTTAATCAACTAAGCCACTGGCACCCCAATTTTTTTTTTAGCTCTTAACTTTTACAATAAAACTAGGCCATACCTGTATCAACTTATTTAAGAGTAGTTAGAAAAATAAAGTTAATGGTTGAGAGGTGGGGGGGAGGATAAGTAAAATAAAGGGATTAAAAGATACAAATTTCTAGTTATAAAATAAGTCAAGGAAGTAAAAAATACAGCAAATGGAATACAATCAATAATACTGTAATAACATTGTTTGGTGACAGATGGTGACTACACTTATCATGGTGAGCAGTGAGTAATGTACTGAATTGTTGAATCAACAGATATATACCTGAAACTAGTATTTCAATTTAAAAAAAGGTTAAAGGTTAAAATGAGCAGAAAATTGCATCCTGTTTCCAAATACTACACAGCTACTGTAAGATGAAGGTGGTGACTATTATACTAAAAAAATACAACACTTTAAACTTATATCATCTCTTTCAACCTTCCTCTGAACAACTTAAAAAATAAAGAACCAAGTGAGGCAATCAGTTAAAAATATAAATTCTAGGGGCGTCTGGCTGGCTCAGCCGGTGGAGCACATGACTCTTGATCTCGGGGTTATAAGTTCAAGCCTTATGTTGGGTGTTGGTAGACATTACCTAAAAATAAAATCTTAAAAGAGAAAAGAAAAGGAAAGGAAAGATAAATGTAAATTCTAGAGTCAGACAGATCTGAGTTTGAAACCTGACTCTTCTCAAACCATGTGATGCTTGGCATGATAACATCCCCCAAAGCTTCAGTTTCCTTATCTCTTAAGCAAGGATATCAGTACCTTCATTACAAGTTTGCTATGAAGATAAAATCTAGGAAGGGCATGTAGCATAACATGGCATAGAAGTAGGCATCCAATAAATGTTAACTATTACTATAGTCTCTTCCCATATAGTAAGCACAAAGAACAATATCTTTTTTTTCCTCTCCCCTTATTTTCAAAACATTTTATTTTATCGGAATTTCATATGATACAAAAACTATTACATATTTGAACATATCAAATAGAAGGCTCTTTCCACTCTTTGGGCCAACCTTCCTTCAGAAGCAAAAGAGCGGTTTTTCTAAGGGGCTACATGGACAGCCACAACTTTAAATAACAAAAATAAAATAAAATAAAAGGAGGGGCACCTGGCTAGTGCAATTGGTGAGGCAGGTGACTCATGATCTCCAGGTTGAAATCTGAGCCCATGTTGGCCTTGAGATTACTTGAAAAAGAAAAAAAGAATGAAAAAAAAGAAAAGGAAGGAAGAAAGAAAAAAGAAAAGAAAGCAAATAGGTAGATGACAATATACAGAATTAAAGAAATCATGAATTCTTCACAGGTTAATGATAAAATAACTGTTGTTGGCTGGCATGGCATACATAGGTACCATACACAAACACAGTAGACAATCCTTGTAGGTAGAATCAGGTCCTAAAACCCAGAAGGATATCAATTACTTGGGGAAAATATTAATAATAGAATGGTGGGTAAAGTATATTAATATTTAAGACAACCAATGGTTTTCAATGAAAATGTGGAAGTTTCACAACCATCAAAAAAAAAACCCAAAAATAAAATAATTTCAATTGATCACAACTTTGTCAAAACAACCACCATCTATTTACTCCTATGGATGTTTCCTTAGGCTCTCCAGCAAAAAATAAGCGTATTAAGAGAATCTCATATGGCCATCCCCAGGATACCCACCCCCCAAAATTTATCTATAATGAATCCCAAATAAGGGGAATAATACCTATATATCATATATATGTATCTAGTTGGTAAATATAGATCCTTTTTCCCCCCACGTCAGACAGGCAGTGTGCCAAGGTCTTAACAAGATTTAAGGGAAGCACATGTCACACAACAGTGTGAACACCCAATCATCACGCTTATGAAATACAAAAGGATCAGGAACCTACCTTTTTTAAAATATACAACTGTAGACGTAAGTTTTAGCTAACAAATTATAATTTTTGTTCAGATAACATAACAGCAGCAATTTATAATGATTTATAAAGCTAAAGGAAAACACTGCTTTTATTAGTATCTAAATACAAGACCTAAATCAATAGTTCAAGAATACACAATTGTAGGCAGCCATTATCTGCCCACGGTCCTGTCCCCATGCTTTAATAAAAACACATTTTTGCACCAAAAACAAACAAAAAAAAGAATACACAATTTTAAATGACCATATTTTAACGATTTAATAGAAATTTATTACTGTGTAGGTAATTTGTCAGAAGTAGTAGTGAGGGGCCTGGCTACAAAAACTGAGCATCTCAGGGGCGCCTGGATGGCTCAGTCTGCTAAGCATCCCACTCTTGGTTTCAGCTCGTGTCATGATCTCAAGGTTTTTGAGTCTGAGCCCTGCATGAGGCTCAGAACTGACTGTGGGGAACCTGCTTGGGATTCTCTCTCCCTCTCTCTTTGTCCCTCCCCTGCTCATGCGCTCACTCGCCAGCTCTCTCTCTCTCAAAATAAACTCAAAAAAAAAAAATCACTATTTCAAACTGCAGTTTTTCAGTTTTGAAAATTGTCGAAAGATTAAATTTTAAATAAGCATTAAAGAAAACTTCAAACTGCATTAAACTTACAATTCTGATGGCCTGAAATACTCATTATTTAAATCATTAAAGCTTGGTCATTTAAACTAGTAAAGAGCAAAAGTCTCAAAATGGAGTTTGACCTCTTTGTTGACAGTCACCTCAAATTTCTTTCGATGGCTCAGCAGGTAAGGAATTCGTGGAATTTAGGTCTTCGAGGTCTAGTAAGCACTGTGGTTAAACCACCCAGTCAACACCAAATTATGTAGGGCAATGCCTGTTCATTACCTAATTCTGTTGACCCCTCCCATCCTTTCACTCCTTCACTCTTGCCAATACTTCTATATGGTAGGAGATAGATATGTAATTAGTAAATATTACAGTTATTAGAAATGCAAGGAAAAACTATCGTCAGGAATGTGGTTAAACTGCAGTTATATAAAGTTTCTGGATTACTACTCATGGATTTCTTTTAATCCACATAATCCTCCTCCTGAAGGCATGGATAATCAGGATTGAATTTCCCTTGAAGGCAAGTAAGCATTTGCCTGGTGGTCTCCCAAGTGATTCCAGCACCAAGGGAAGACAAGCTACAGTCAGGAACAAGCATGTCAGTTCTGGCAAGTTTGCAGGAGAGAACTGGGAGCTACAGAACTGGCTCTAGCAATACCACAACAGAGGGGACTGTCCAGCAGCAAACACACCCAGTTAAAGAGTCAAATGATAAGAACTTCAAGCAGCTGCTTTAAACACCGCAGGAAATAAGGAGTTATAGGTATACACTCCAGATGAAGACATGAGTGAAAAACAGATCCTGAAGCCAGGATTCAGGGTAAAGATTTGTGAATTTTGTAAGGAAATGATGGAGGTTTTACATTATTAACAGCTTTAGACTGAAACTAATATATAGGATAAATGAAAGCTACATTTGCAACATACCACTGTTATACAGATAGCATATCCTCCCCTCAATCCCTAGGAAAGTTGAATAGCTAAAAACTTTAAGTGCCAGGAAAAAAACGGATAGGCTAGAGAGAAGTTACAGAAAAAAAAATGAGACTTCATAACATAGTCTTTGGCAATTATTAATCTCTCGCTAAGCCTGCAAGAGCAGTTAATGGAAGTCTAGATTTACCAGAGAGATGAAAGGATATGTGATGCCATCCATTATTATCACAGATTCAGCCCCAAAATTCTTTGTTAGATGGTCCCTATTATAAGCTGACACTATGGGATACGCCTCATTTGACAGGTTTCAGAAGTTCTATCATAATTTTCTAATTTAAAGCCTTTAGAAATATGCCTCCATCTACAAGGATAATTCATTTATTGCACATTGAAAACTGGAATTATCTCATTGATAATTCCAAAAGAAAACCAACAATTAAGGTGATCAGTTATCCATTCATTCCAGTTCTAACATATTCTATCCATGAAAACTTTTCTCTTTAAAAACCAAATAAGGGCCCCTGGGTGGCTCCGTCCGTTAAACATCCGACTTAGGCTCATGTCATGATCTCATAGTTCATGAGTTCGAGCCGTGCATCAGGCTGACAGCTTAGAGCCTGGAGCCTGCTTTGGAGCCTGCTTTGAATTCTGTCTCCCTCTTTCTTCCCCTTCCCCACTCACCCTCCATCTCTATGTCTCTCTCTCTCTCTCAAAAATAAATTTTTGGGTTTTTTTTTTATTATTTAATCTTGAGAGAGAGAGAGAGAGAGAGAGAGAGAGAGAGAGAGAGAGAAAGCAGGAGTGGAGGAGGGGCAGAGAGAGAGAGAAGGAGACACAGAATCGGAAGCAGGCTCCAGGCTCTGAGCTGTCAGCACAGAGTCTGATGTGGGGCTTGAACCCACAAACTGTGAGATCATGACCTGCAGCAAAGTCGGCTGCTTAACCAATAGAGCCACCCAGTCACCCCAAAAATAAATATTTTTAAAAATTAATTAATTAAACCCAAGTGCTAAGAATGAGAAGGGAGAGGACTATAAAGGAATAGCACAAGGGAATTATTTGGGGTACTGGAATTGTTCTGTATACTGTTAGTGGTGGTTATAATTACAAAAAACTACGCATGTGTCAAAACTCAGGAATGGGGTAACTGGGTGGTTCAGTTAGTTAAGCATCAGACTCTTGATTTTGGCTCAGGTCACAATTTCAGGGTTTGTGAGATCTGAGCCCCCATGTTAGGCTCTGTGCTGAGAGCACCGAGCCTGCTTGGGATTTTCTCTCTCCCTCTCTCCCTGTCCCTCCCTGGCTCATAGTCTTTCTCCCTCAAAATAAGTAAATAAACATTCAAAAAAAATCACCTCAGGACCGTATATGAAAACACTGAGGTTTGACAAACCAAGAAATAGACTTTTTTTAATTACAGAGAGCAAACTGATGGTCACCAGAGGGGAGGTAGGTGGGAGATGGGTGAAATTAAGTGATAGGGAATAAAGAGTATACTTATCACGATGAGCACTAAGTAATGTATAGAACTGCTGAATCATTTATACTGCACACCTAAAACTAATATAACACTGTACATTAACTGTACTGAAATTTTTTAAATTATTTTTAAAAATTAGAGTTTTACTGTATATAAAATCCTTTAAATTCAATGACATCCCCTTTCAAAAATGCCTTTTTATCAAAATCTCTTTAGTCATCTAAAAAAATAAGTCTTAGGGCACCTGGGTAGCTCAGTCAGTTGAGTGTCCAACTCTTGATTTCAGCTTAGGTTGCGATCCCAGGGTCCTGGGATCTAGCCCCATATCTGGCTCCATGCTGATTGTGGATAATATAGTAATAATTAATAAATTTTAATGTTTAAAATATTTATATAAAGGTTTATTATATATTTATTGTATATTATACATTATATTAAATTATATCTTTATATTAAATATATAAAAATAGTTCTTATTTATATAATAATAAGTCTAGTGAAAAAGGTCTAAATTAGAGACACCCAATCTGCATTATCGGAGAAACTAGAACAAACACACTATACACACCCAACCATACACCTAATCCCTTTCATTTTCTCTCTCTCAACTAGAAGCTTATGACTCAGAACTATTTAATAGGGATATGATAACATAAAGGCTACTATGGAATCTATAAAAGAACAACAACTTAAAAAGGAAGTGCACCAGTCTGGAGCCATGATAAAGAGAAAGCTAGAAAATGTAACAAGACAGACCCTGATGAGGAGAAGAAAGGCCTCTTCAAGAAAAGGATAGTTTTCTCTCACATAGCATTACAGCAGACTAATATTAAACTACTGAAGGCTCATAAGCACTCCTTAGAAAAAGAGCCCACTCCAATCAGGGAATGGAGGGACAGTGAGCAAGAGGGTAAAAATCCAAGTGCTAAAATTTGGGGAAGACATTGAGAGAGAGGTAAGAAACAGTGATAAGGGAAGCTGTCCCACACAAGCCAAAAAAAACTGATGATATTCTCATCTATCTTCCTTTTCTTCTCCTCTACTAAATGTCAAGTCAGCATTATTCTTCTAGTCTAGGCTTTTCTCCTCCAATGTTATTTTTTTCTCTATATTTCTACCTTGACAATGGAATTATACACTTTTTTTAATGTTTTATTTGTTTTGAATAAGAGTTCGAGTGGGGGGAGGGCAGAGAGAGGGAGAGAGAGGGAGAAAAGGGGAAGGGGCAGGAGAGAGAGAGAGCGAGCAAGCGAGCGAGCGAGCGAGCGAGCGAGCAGGCTCCCAAGCAGGCTCCATGCTTTAAAAATGTTGAAAAAACAAAGCAACGAAACTAAATGTTAAGGATTTATCCTCAAGATACGATAATTCCAAATTAAATGGTTGAAAGGATGGATACACACATACATACATACACACACACACACACACACACACACACACACAGGAGCAGGGGTCTCAACATTTGTTTTTTTTTTAATAGTGTAATTGAAATAAAAACACCTGTTCTCTACAAAAATTCCAACTGCTACCCTACAGGATTTGGTATGCAATACTAAATGAAACTACCACATTCTAGAACCAATCCTCTCAAGACCAAAATTCAATGTCTCAAAAGAACAAAACAAGCCTGGAAAACCTTGTTTGGTTCCTTATTTACAAAAATACTAATGAACCAGTACACAATGAATAAAAATCACATTTGTTGTTATCACTGGCTTAATGTCTAGCCTTTTCAAGAGGTACAGCACCCCTTAACCAAGACTGAGGAATAAGGATGCCTAACAGAATAACTGTTACTTGCACAAATCTGCAACCAAAAAGGAAGTTATGGTTTGTTCAGCACATGTCGAACCTGTAATCAAAAGGCTGACTTATTTCATTCACACATTCATTTGTTCAACATTATTTAAATGTTCTAGGCACTATTCTGGCTACCAAGAATACCAATAGGGAAGACGGAGAAGATCCCCGCCCTCAGAGAGTTTAGAGTATGCTGGAGAAAAAGAAAAAAAAGCCATAAAAAATAAGAAAATAAGCAAGATAATAGTGGATAATGCAGGTAAAGAGTATGGATTTACCCCCGAAGCAGGCCAGTGAGTAAAGATCACTCTGACTACTGTTTGAAACAGGAAAGCAAGACCAGAGGCAAGAGACCAAGTAAGAAGCTACTGCCCAAGAACTGGGTTGGTGACAATAAAAACAAAGAAGTAAATATACCTGAAACGTATTTTGGAGGTAAGGGTTTGCTGAAGGACTGATTATGGGGGGAAAGGGGGCACAATGAGGCAAAGGGACGAATTAAGAATAACCACCAGATTTTTCACTTGAGAGTGGAAAAGGAGGGCAGATGGGTACTGAGGAAGGAACAGGTTGAGAAACAGAAATCAAGAGCTCCACTCTGAATATGTTCAGTTTTGGATGCCTATAGACAAATGAAGTTACCACAAAGGCAGTGAAAGAAATCTGAAGTTCAGGACTGGAGATAAAAATCTGAGTGTCGGGGCACCTGGGTGGCTCAGTCAGTTCAAAGTCCAACTCTTGATTTCAGCTCAGATCACAATCTCACAGTTTCTGAGATCAAGCCCCGCATCAGGCTGACGGACAGCATGGAGCCTGCTTGGAATTCTGTCTCTCCCTCCCCCCTGGCTCACACTCTCACTCATTCTTTCAAAATAAATAAATAAACATTAAAAAAAAATCTGAGAGTCAACAGCACATTGACAGTGGACATGATAAGATCACCTGGAGAGAGCGCAGGTAGAAAAAAAGGACAGGGAATATAGTCAGTGATACTGTAATAGTGTTGGATGGCAACCGATGATAGTTACACTTGTGAGCATAGCGTAATGTATACACTTGTCGGATCACTATGTGGTACACCTGAAACTAATGTAACATCATGTGTCAACTACATTCAAAAACAATTTTTTTTTAAGAAAAGAAAAAAGCAGAGGGAATGGGGGCCCTGGGCTGGCTTAGGCAGCATAGCATGTGACTCTTGATCTGGGTCATGAGTTCAAGCCTGCATTGGGCACAGAGCTTACTTTAAAAAACAAACAAACAAAAAAACAAAAAACATTGAGGGAATGGCTTGGAAGCACTAAGGCATTAGGATATTCTGAATTCAGGAAGAGAAGAAAAAATCAACAAGAGAGAAAGACAGGGAAGAGAAGGAAAACTATAAAAGTGCAGAGGGCAGTATCCTGGAAGGTTCTTCCACGTAATGTGATTCACTAGTCCACCACCACCCTCCCAAACCTTATGACACACACCCACTCAAACTCTATAAATAAAAAGACTAAGGCACAAAAAGACTGACATGCCCAAAGCCCCAGCCATAGGGACCCTTTAACAAAGCAAGATGTGACTTCTGTCCCCTGGCCTTTTCACAGCAACTAGCACAGCAGTGCTTCTACTGTCAGGTTCCCCAGTCTAGTTAGACAAGAGGAAAGATCGGTTTAGGAGGAACGTAACTTAGATTACAAGGTTGAATCTGAATTTTCTTTTATGTATTTTGTTCACATTCAAAAGTAAGTTGATTCGAAAGCCTTTATGGATGAGTCTCTTTAAAAAGTAGGAAACACAGGAGAGAGGTGCAAAGTGGCAATAAATTAAAAGCCAACTCCATTTTCTACACTTCTAAAAAACACTATGAAGGTCAAAGATCTTCATCAGAGTATGAATCAGGGAGTGTAAAACAAAGTTTTTGTTGTTAGTCATTTTTGCTTTAGTGGATACAATTTCAATTTTTAAAGTTTAAGATATTTTACTTGTTTCTCCATTTGCCTTCTGAAACAAAGATCTTTATCCTGACCACTCTCTCTTACGCTACATCATGACTTAAACAGTTCTGCTTTTACCATAAAAACCTTAGTGTGGCATAAAAATCCCCAAATGATTAATGAACTGCTGAGAATCCTGACTCGGAGGAGATGATTTTATTAGGAATCACATTTCCAAACATTCATTCACTGCTTCAAAATAAGTACTCATCTAATTTAATTATCATGACTTCACCAGACACTAACACTGCCCACAATGATGTTTACAAAGCACCTGTCACTCCCTTCGGATGTAGCAATGCAAAAAAGGAGTCTGTTTCCATATTCCTCGTGTGTTTATACTCTGTAACAAGTGACAGTTAAGTGTGACTTAAGATTAGTTCAACTGCAAAGCACTTCCAGTCAGTGTGTCCCACCATATTCCATCCTAAGCGAATCCTAATATTCTTTCGGTCTTATTTCAACAATTGCCACTCAGCACTTCAGACAGGTAGCCCAAGTCAGCCTTAGCAAGAAAGAGACTACAAGATTGGAGTATGGGAACTATAGGATTCCACTATGGCCACCGTAAGAGAACGGACTGCAACATTAGGCAATTCCAGGGAAGGTTATTGCAACACCAGAGCAGTTTGTAAATAAATGTGCCCCCAAACGTACACCCGCAGCCTGGAATCAGCAACAGCTTCGAGATAAGATGCACCAGGGTTGCTCCTAAAAGCCTACCACTTACCGAGCGCTGGCTGACCGGTCATGCACATCATCCTGTCCTGGCCTCAAAACAACCCTGTGAAGTACGTGTTATTATTCCCATTACCAAATCGGGGCACTTGGGCCCAAGGTCCCAGGGTTGGTCAGCGGAGGCGCTGGAATTTGAAAACACGCCCGTACCCCAAGAGCCCAGGATCCCCACCCCTAATATGCACTTCTACACAAAAAAGGCACCTGAGGGTGGAGAAGCCGCGGGGACGTCCTCAGAGGCGGAGGAGAGACAGGGCGAGGGCGCCGCCTCTCCAGAAAGGGCCCTTCAGGAACGCCACCCAAAGCGCCAGCTGCCCGGGGCGCCCGGTCGCGTCTCGGCCGCCCGGTGGCCAGGAAGCGCCGCTCACCTAAGAGAGCCCCGGGAGGGCCGCAGGCGAGCGAGGCGCCCCCGCAGGCCGGCGGGCGGGTGTCCTCCGCGACGGCAGGAAGCGCGCCGCGGG
>NC_043704.1:121846281-121872871 GCF_006229205.1 Suricata suricatta | reverse complement strand
CTCCCAGCAGCTCTCGCCCCGCCCCGCGCGCCGCTCGGACCAATCCCCGGCCCCGCAGCGGCCGCCGCCAGACCTGCGGGACTGGCCGGGCTGGGCAGAGGGAGAGGTGGCGCTGCCGCCTAGTCCTCTCGGGCTCCCTGCCCTCCCGGGAGGGTACTGCTCCAGGCCCCTCGGCTTCTCTTTGTGGCTTTCAAAAGACAGTGGGATCGGGAAACTCCAACAGGCCGCCTTCAGCAGAGAACCGCCACCTGCTCCTGCTTTCGTAGCCCCCTTCCGAGACATCCCTCTGTTCCTAATTTCCTTGTCGGCCTTCTTTCCCAGTCCCTCTCCCCGGTTCGGTTCTGGAACTTTGAGCTGACTCTCGTTGACCGGGCGCAGCCCTTCCCTTTCCCTTCTCTGCCACTCCAGTTCTAGAGATGGAGTTGTTAGATTGGCTGCTTCACAGCTGCTACTTCAAGTCCTGCTATATTAATGGTCAGAAAAGGAAAAGTCCAGGCTTCCAAGCCCAAGATTATTTTTCTGTGTGTTCATTTTTGCGATAATAACAGCTAACATCTGCAGGCAGTGCCTTACAATTTACCCAGCCCCTTTTGCAGATCTTATCTCCTGTTATCTTTGGACCTCAACCAGAAAATTTTATAGCCCTCTTCTTGGTGGCACACTTCAATTTTACTTACTGAAAAGCTAAAATCTTAACGTATTGTAAAGCTACTATTGTAGAGTTATTTTAAGTTATGTTACTATAATAGCTCAGGGTAATATTTGAGTCTGAGGATGGAATCTAGAAGTAGAACCTAATATAAAGCAAAGATGGCAACAGGCCAGTGATAAAACAATAGTTTGATAAATTATCCTGGTTTAATTGAATATTTTATGATACATCAAAGCTAGAACCATACCATGTTCAAAAATAAATTCCAGAAGAATTAAAGATATAAAAATATACAAAACAGGGGTTCCTGGCTGGTTCAGATGGAAGAGCAGTAACTCTTGATCTGGGGGTCATGAGTTTGAGCTCTACATTGGGGGTAGAGATTGCTTAAATATTTTACAAATAAACACTTAGAGGAAAGGTTTTAAAGATTAGTGATATGACATTCATTTCATGAGGGGGAAATTTTAAGCAAGACAGGAAGCCCAGAATCATTAAAGAAAAAATTTGTCTACATAGTATTTTGAAAATTTTGCATGATATCACAATGACAACACAAGTTAAACAAAAATGGAAAAAAACAACAAAATGTATGGCAGACAGGGGCACCTAGATGATTCAGTCTCTGCTTAGGTCATGACCTCGCAGTCTGTGAGGTCGAACCCAGCATCCAGCCCTTTGCTGACAGTGCGGAGCCTGCTTGGGATTCTCCCTCTCCCTCTCTCTGCCCCCAACCCTGTTCTCAAAATACATAAACAAACTTAAAAAAATAGCTTTAAAAATATGGCAAACACATTGTATCTCTAACATAAAAGAGTTCCTAAAAATTGATTTTTTTAAGTAAGCTCTACTGCCTAAGATGTGGCTTGAACTCACAATCCAAAAATCAAGAGTCACATACTCTACCAAATGAGCCAGCTATGTGCCCTATAAATGGATTTTTTTTAAGCCAGCTGGATCAATGTTATATTAATACAGGCAGGGTATACAAGCAGGCAATTAATGGAAGAGAAAATCTGAGTAGTTTATTTAAAAGATGCTTATTTCACTAATAGTTATGGGAAAACAAGTTAAAACAATTTCCCTCATTAGATTGTCAAACATTAACAAGAACAATCCATGATACCTGGGGAAGGGAGCCCTGGCACGCCTCTAATAGGAGTATAAAGCTGCAAACTTTCTAGCAGTAACCTGGGAATATTTATTAGCCTTTAAAATACATACACCTACCCATTGACCAAAAAATATATTAACTCTGTCCTACGGAAAAGCTAAAGGAAGTACCAGTTGTAAGGATGTACCCAAGGGCGCTGCAGTGGGTTGAATGCTGCCGCTCCTACAGATACATCCACCCAAAACCTATGAACATAGCCTCATTTGGAAAAAGTATCTTTATACATGTAATTAAGCTAAGGATTTTGAAATGAGATCGTCTTAGAATTAGGATGGGCCCTATATCCAATGACAAGTGTCCTTGTAAGGAAAAGGCAGAGGGAGATTTGAGATAGAGGACAAAGGTGATGTGAAGAATGAAGCAGGAAAAAAAAAATACAAGGCAGAGATGGGAATGATGCATGTACAAGCCAAAGAATGCCAAGGGTCACTGGCAGCTACCAGATGCTGGAAGACGGGCATAGAACAGATTCGCTCTTACAGTAACTGGAAGGAAACAACCCTGCCAACTCCTTGATTTCAGCCTTGTTGGCTCAGAAATTACAAGAGAATAACTTTCTGTTAAAGCCACCCAGTTTGTGATCATTTGTTAAAGCAACCACAGGAAACTAAGACAGATGTTTATTATATTGTTTGTGGTGTAAAACAAACACAAACTCGGAACAACCTGATTGTCCATAGGTAATGGAACCCGTGAATCGGTTGTACTGCCTTCATACTATGGAATATTATGTGATGATGAAAATGAGTTAGGCCTATTTGTGTTGACCCAGAAGGATGTCCAGATATAGTGCTAAAGTCAAAAATACAAATCGTAGAGTGATAGAGTGGTATGATCCTTTTGGTATATTGTTTGAACATTCATGTATATGTTTATATGAACATAGAGAAAGGCGTGGAAGGAATTACAGTAAGCTGATCACACTGGATACCTCAGAGGGCTGAACGAGGAAGACTTGGGTGGGAGGGAGTTATCTTTTTTATATATATGTAGATCTTTGAATCATCTTACTTTTTTTTTTAATGTTTTTTTTTTTTTTTAATTTATTTTTGAGAGACAGAGAGATACAGCATGAGCAGGGGAGGATCAGAGAGAGAGGGAGACACAGAATGTGAAGCAGGCTCCAGGCTTTGAGCTGTCAGCACAGAACCTGACATGGGGCTTGAACCCACAAACTGTGAGTTCGTGACCTGAGCTGAAGCCAGACGCTTAACCTACTGAGCCACCCAGGCGCCCCTGAATCATCTTACTTTTTTAACTTTATTTAACTCTTTTGAGAGAGAGTGTGTACGCACCATCAGGGGAAGGCAGAGAAGCCGGGAGAGAGAGACCATCCCAAGCAGGCTCTGCACTGTCAGTACAGAACCCCACACAGGGCCAGAACTCAGGAATTTCGAGATCAGGACCTGTACCAAGCCAAGAATCAGATGCTCAACCAACTGTGCAACGCAGGTGTCCCAAATTCTCTTACTTATTTTAACTAATATATGTATTAACTTATTCTTTTAATACAATAAATAGTTTCACTTTACTTTTTTAAGTAAGCTGTATGCCAAATGTGGGGCACGAATTTATGACCCCAAGGTCAAGAGTCACATGCTCTACTAATTGAACCAGCCAAACACCTATAATAAACACAGTTTTAAAGGAAAAAACAATTTGTGACTAGTTCTTAAATCATAGTTGAATTTGTGAACACAGGGGTGCCTGGCTCTTTCAGTCAGAACTGCATGCCACTCTTGATCTTAGGGTATGGGTTCGAGCCCCACGTTGGGGGTAGACATTACTAAAAAAGATAAATAAACTTTTAAAAAATTTTTTAATGTTTCTTTTTTTAAGAGAGAGACAGAGAGCAAGAGGGGGAGGGAGCAGCAAAAGAGGGAGACACAGAATCTGAAGCAGGCTCCAGGCTCTAAGCTGTCAGCACAGAGCCAGACTCAGGGCTCGAACCCACAAACCTTAAGATTGTGACCTGAGCTGAAGCTGGACACCTAACTGACTGAGGAACCCAGGCACTCCTGTCCAATTTTAGAAGACTCAAGTGTTCTCCGTTCTCTGTGTCCCCCACTTTCCCATCATGATACTTTCAATATATAATCTTCTGGTGTTTTTTCCCGTTTTTTTTTTTCGTTCAAAGTACTTCTGAGTAATTCCTAACATCGCAGAATTTTTTTTATGTTTCCTTTTAGAATTTGAGTGTTTTCTTTTCATTGTGTAATATATTCACATGATTTGAAATCCAAAACGTACAACCTAACGGCAGTAGAATTCTCTCAGCTATGAGCTCTCTTCACAAAACCAATGTTGTCAGTTTCTTGAGCATCCTTCCAAACATATCGTATGCACATATAAGCACGTACAGATATAGTTCCCTACTTTTTTTTAAAACTTTATTTATTTCTAGGGAGAGAGAGAGCAGGGGAGGGGCAGAGAGAAAGGGAAAGAGAATCCCACACAAGCTCCACATTGTTAGTATGGAGCCTGGACTTGGGGCTGGAACCCATGAACCTCAATTATGACCTGAGCCTAAACCAAGAGTCAGACATTTAACCACTGAGCCACCCAGGTGCCCCTATTTCCCTACTATTATTTTTATACACATGGAAGTATTTGATTCATGGTTGCTTTTTTCATGTAATATGTATCAGGTTGTCTTCTATCAGGGTGTATACAGTATCTGTATTCTTTTTAAACTTTTATGAGGGGTGTGGAATTGCTCTACCCATACATCATAAATTTTCACAAACTGAACACACCTGTGTAACTAGTTCCCAAATCAATAAAGAGAACATGAGGACCATCGTTTTATTTTTTTTTTCTTGAAGTACTCTCTACACCTAATTTGGGGCTCAAGCTTACAACCCCAAGATCAAGAATCATATGCTCCACCCACAGAGCCATCCAGGCACCCCACGAGGAGTATCTTAAAACCTACTTCTCTGAACCCCTTCCACACATTGCCCCGTCCCCAGGGACACCCATTATTCCCAGCTTCTATCACTGGGGATTTCCTTTTTCTGCTTTTGAACTTTGGTTGGTGGTGGTGTTATTGGTTTTGAACTTTTAATTAAATAGATTCATTAGGTGTCCCTGGGTGACTGAGTCTGTTGTGTCAGACTTCAGCTCAGGTTGATGTCATGGTTCCTGAGTTCAAGCCTCAAATCGGGCTCTGCACTGTCAGTGCAGGGCAAAGAGAGAGTGGGCCAGAAGATCTGAAGTGGGCTCTATGCTGATAGCAGAGAGCTCAATGTGGGCTCAAACTCACAAACCATGAGATCATGACCTGAGCCATGAAGCTTAACTGACTGAGCCACCCAGGCGCCCCAGGACTTTTTTTATTTTTAAGTAATCTCTGCACCTGACGTGGGATTCTAACTTACAAACCCAAAATCAGGAGTGGCATGCTTCACCAACTGAGCCAGCCAGGCCAGACACCCCTGGTGTGCTTTCTTTCTTTTCTACTTTTTAATATTTACTTATTTTTGAGAGAGACAGAGCGTAAGTAGGAGAGGAGCAGAGAGAGAAGAAGACACAGAACCCAAAATTGGCTCCAGGCTCTGAGTGGTCAGAGCCTGATGCGGGGCTTGAACCCACCAACCTCAAGATCATGACTTGAGCCGAAGTGGGACACTTGACCAACTGAGCCACCCAGGCGCCCTCCTGGTGTGCTCTTTCTACGTTTAGCTTCTTTTGCTCTACCTTTCCCCTACATTGTTCTGATATTTTTACTCTACTGAACATAACAGTACTTTGTTCATTCTCATGGCTAAATAGTTTTTCATTGTATCTGCATTCTATTTTTTTTTTGCTATATAGTGTTCCATTGTAAGGCTATACAATAATCATTAATGGATAGACTGTTTCCAGTCTTTTGCTAAGAAATAATGCTACAATGAACAACCTTGAATTTATATCACTTTATGGATATGACAAATGTAACTACAGAAAAAGTGACTAAAAGTAGAATTACTAGATCAACAGGTATAGATATTTGTAAATTGTTTTAATATTTGTTTATTTGAGAGAGAAAGAGGGACAGAGACAGAATTCCAAGCAGGTTCATGCTGACAGTGCAGAGCCTGATGTGGGCTCAATCCCATGAACAGTGACATCATAACCTGAGATGAAACCAAGAGTCAGTTGCTTAACCTACTGAGCCACCCAGGAGACCCAAAAGTATATCCCTTAAAAAAAAAAAAAAAAAAAAAGATTACCCTTTAGATGGTAATTGGTCATTATTCTTCAAAATTACAAATACCTAGGGGTCTTTTTTTTAAGTTTATTTATTTATTTTGAGAGAGAGAGAGAGGGAATCAGCAGGGGAGGGGCAGAGAAAGAGGCGGACAGAGGATCTGAAGCAGGCTCTGTGCTGAGAGCAGAGAGCCAATGTGGGTCTCTAAATCGTGAACTGTGAGATCATGACCTGAATTTGGATGCCTAACCAACTGAACCACCCAGTTGCCCCAAAAGGGGATATACTCTTAACACACCCACCAGAGGATTATTGGAAAGTTTATTTTCTTAACATTTTAGAACTTGGAGCCTGGAGACTTAGAAATCACATTAAACAGCCCACTCATCTTACCCAGAGAGAAATTAAAGCACTTAAAGGTGGTGATAAGACTTGCACAAAGCCATAGAGCGAGTTACTTAGCATTCCTAACTTCTGGAGGAGGAGGCCTGGATGCTGCTTTCACTTATCAGAGGACCAACAAAGCTTCAAACATGCTGTCCTGCCTGCAGCTGTGGAATGCTGCCTCTCTCTCCTCTTGTCTTCTTCAACTGCCTTCAAAGACCAGCACAAAAAAGTCGACCCATACACAGACCAGGACCACCAACCATGGGAGAAACAGGATAGAAAGGGAGGGGCAGGTGGGGTACAGAGATTACTCAAGGGAAACCAGACACTACATTTTCCTGGAAAGCAAAGTAAGGATACATAAGGCTTTGAGGGAAAATGTAATAAAACACTTAGGTATTCACACACGCAGACACACACACATAGAGATTATAGCTGAATTATGTGATATTATACAGCTTTCAAAAGAGTGAGACATTTCTATATGAACTGATCTGGGCCGATGTCCAAAACAGTATTCAATGAAATATGTAAGAAACACAACAGTAAAATAAGGTACTGTTTGGTTAGGCTTAAATGATCATCCGAAGGACATAAAAAACTAACAGTGGTAGCCCAGAAGAAAGATAGCTAGAGGCTTAATTTTTATGGTTATTCTCTTTTATGCCAGTTAAAATTTTTAGCATGTTCACATATCATCATCACTTATTATATATATAGTTCATAAGGAAATATTGTCTTAAGGAGCAGTTATATATATATATACTATACATTTAATACATAAGATATATATAAAGAAAATGCATAAAAGGGGTGTAATTTAGTGAGAGACACAACTATCAATGAGGAAGGAGAGGAAATAAAGCAAGAAAGGAAGGGGTGGAGCCTCGTGAGGGAGTCCGCTTGGCATTGAGGGCACCAGAAGGACAGGAAGTAAGATCAGGGACTAGCCTTGCAAACCTAGGAGGCTGGTCACGCTGGATTTTAAGTGCAATTAGTCTTCAATCCTATGTAACTTGCAACTCTTGAATGGTGTCATACACTGAAGAAATAGAAGTTGAATGTTGAAAAACAATAAATCAGGCACTTCTAAAACAAGTTGGGGCTGGTATGCAGAGTTAGCCAGATCAAAGATTGTAGCCCGGCTAAGGGGTTGGGTGTGACTCTGACTTCTGGAATGAAAACTATTTATCAACAAAGGCGCTGCCCTGTTTGTTGTTTCCGACGAGCTACCCAGGACTCCAATTTAGCCTGTTTTTATAAATAAGGAAGATAATGGAATGTAATTAAATTAACATCAAACATAATCTGCTACCTTGAATACATTAGATTAAGAATTTTCTGAAGTAAGCCAGGCAGAGAAGGACAGAAACCATATGTTTGCACTCATAGGTCTAGCAGGAAAACAGGAGAGACCTAATGGAGAACCAGGGGGAGCAGAGGAGGGAGAAAGAGTTGGGGAGAGAGAGGGATGCAAAACTTGAGAGACTATTGAATGCTGAGAATGAACTGAGGGTTGAGGGGGAAGGGGGAGGGGGGAAAAGAGGTGGAGGTGATGGAGGAGGGCACTTAAGGGGAAGAGCACTGGGTGTTGTATGGAAAACAATTTGACAATAAAATATTATGGGAAAAAAAAGACTTTTCTGGCCCATTAGGAAGGCATCAGAGGCAGAAATGTCTCAAACTCCAATACCAGTGGCCTATCTGCAGTTTCACCCAGATTCCTTCATTACTGAATTATTGGGGAGCTTCTTTTCAGCTCCTCAGGCAGTTTACAAGGGTATTTGCAAAACAAAGCCCTAACTTCAAAGGGAATAACTTCAGCTAAAAAAAATGGGCTCCATCACAACTTTTTTCCTTAAGAAAACACTTAAGGATGAAGTGTTGACTTACATTAATTTCTACTGCTTCTTAAACAAGTCTTTATTTCCAAATGTAGGTAGTTTGGTTTTTTTTACACCAACTTTTGATACTGAAGTCAGGCCGAGCTCACAGGTCTAGAGCAGTCAGTCTTGAAATACCTATGCAAATGAATGGGGAAGCTTGCAGGTGTAAAATGGGTCTTGAAAACAAAAATCTGGATTGCTCAATCTGAAAGGGTGGGGACCAGAGCCAAATGTGAAATGACTTCCCTAGTCCTCACCCCCACATGGGCCAAAGGGCAGATAAATATTGTTTCTCTTACAAGATCAAGACTTACACACTCAGAGGGGTTAGGGATGTTCCATCCAGATTCAACTTTCAGGATGAAATCAGCAAGCATGTGTCAAGTATCTCCTTAACAGCTGCCAAGAGAATTTCACACAAGGCTGTGTTTTTCAAATCCATCATACACAGACACTTGGAGGGTAAAAAATGTTCCCAGACTCTTGAGAATATTCACTTCTTCATTCACCCAGCAACAGTCCCAGGCACTGGAATAAGTGGTGAGATACGGGACTGAACAAAACAACATGATTCCTACAGCATATGCTGCGGAGGAAGAAACAGTCATTAATGAAGTCATCACATGATGAACTGCAAATTACAACTAAGTGCCATAACATGGGGGTGCCTGATGCTATGAAAGTAAATAATAATAGGAGAGGAAAGTAAAAGTTACCCTAAGAAAGGGAAAACTTGCCTCAGTCTAACAGAAGAGTAGATCAGGCAAAGAATGGGAGCAAAAAATGCCCCAGAAAATAACCAAGGCAGGAGGGAACACCATCATTTAAAAGCCAAAAAGGCCAGGTCGGGTATAGAAAGCATGGGATGCCCTACGTGGATATTACCATGTCTGGGTAATAGTTCTGGTTCTCTTATGCTCCAGAGCACTTGGGAAGATTGTACTTCCTTAGTCCCCTGAAGTTATGTGGAACTCTTGAAGTTGAGTGAAGCCATGAGCCTTCCTTTGGCCAGTGAAGTATGAGCAGAAATGTTATCTGTGGCCTCACAGCCCCTCTGTGGAAGCATTCAAGAAATGGAGTGGGTTTTTCTCTTTCCCGCTAGCTAAGATGAAGGTACCACAAGAAAGGAGCAGGATGTCTGAGAAAACACATGAAGAACAGCTGCCCTGGAGAGCCAACAGGAGCTGACGCAGGCTGTGCATGAACTAGAAATAAACCTTTGCCATGTTAAACCACTGAGGTTTAGGAGCACTGTAGAATTGCAGCAAACCTAGCCTATCCTACTGATATAGGCCCAAATTTGAGAAACATATAACCTAAACGGGGTGGGGGGAGGGGGGACACTGAAATAATTCAGAATTCATTTTTAAATTAAAAAAAATTTTTATTATTTTTGAGAGAGGGAGAGAGCATGTGCTTGCACAGATAAAAGGGGCAGGGGCAGAGAGAGAGGGAGACACAGAATCCAAAGGAAGTTCAGAGCCTCACAGGGCTCAAACCCAAGAACCACAACATCATGACTGAGCTGAAGTCGAGTGCTTAACCAACTCCTACCCAGGAGCCCCAATAATCCAGAATTTTTTTTTAATTTTTAATATATTTTTTAAATTTTATTTTTGAGAGACAGAGAGAGACAGCACCAACAGGGAAGAGTCAGAGAGAGGGAGACACAGAATCTGAAGACAGGCTCCAGGATCTGAACTATCAGTACAGAGCCCGATGATGGGCTTGAACCCAAGAATTTATGAGGTCATGACCTGAGCTGAAGTTAGACGCTTAACCAACTGAGCTGCCCAGGCGCCCCAATAATTCAGAATTTAAACGAAAAGAATCTCTTGTATCTACAAGTGTTATCTACATCTCATCTGCATTTACATTTATTCACTCATTTATGAATTTCATCTGATTGGCAGGATCTGATTTTCTATACAAAATTTTAAACACTGAAGAAGAGGTTTTTTTTTAATATATAAAGTTGAATAAAATATATTTATAAAATGCCTTTCCACTATCTATTAGCACCAGCTAATGTTCTGAAATTGTTCATTTAATCTTCCCAATGATGTGGGTCTATAACTATATGCAATTTCCAGACGTGTATGTTATTTCGGATGCACAAAACGGAGGCTCAGAAAGGTTTAACAAGAGCCAGGAGGCAATGTACCTAAAACCGAACTCAGATCTGCTTGATTCCTTAATAAGTGGACCTAAGTCTGATGGAATATTGTGTACATCTTGACACTGAATATGCTATTGGCTTGAACTCCTTCAAGGCAAGGATAATGTCTTTCTGGTTTTTGCGTCCTCAGCAGAGTCTGTCACCTAGATAACCTCAAAGCATATTTTTGGAAGTATTGAATGACTGAAAACCATAAATGAATTTATTGGGGTGCCTGGGTGCTTCATTTGGCTAAGTGTCCGACTCTTGTTCTTAACTCTAGTCATGGTCTTATGGATCATGCATGGAGCCCTGCATCAGGCTTTGTGCTAATAGCTCAGAGCCTGCTTGGGATCCACTTTTTCCCTCTCTTCTGCCCCTCCCCTGCTCATGCTGTCTCTCTTCTCTAAATGAATAAATAAACTTAAAAAAAAAAAGAAACTGTAAGAATAAAAATAAATAAATAAAATTATTACAGATAAACTACATTAACATCTAAGGATTATATTTTGACTATTTATTTATGTGCTTATAACCCCACTGGATGCTAAACTCTTGGAGACAAGATACTGTCAAATAACAAAAACCCAACTGAGTATGAACTCATTGGCTTTTTAATTTTTATTTATTTGTTTTTAAAGATTTTACTTTTACATAATTTTCACACCTAACATGGGACTTGAACTTACAACCCTAAGATCAAAAGTTGCATGCACTACCGACTGAGCCAGCCAGCCTTTTTAAAACAATTCACAAGTTGGGCAGCATCCTGTCTAGCAAGTGGAGGGGAGCTCTGAGAATTTGCACAAAATGGAAGGTTTTTATTGAAAGCAGGATAGGGAAAGAAAGTTCTAAACATAAAGAGAGGATTGGTGTTCCTGGGTGGCTCAGTCGGTTGAGCGTCCGATTTCAGCTCAGGTCATGATCTCGCGGTTCCGTAAGTTCCAGCCCTACATCCGGCTCTGTGCTGACAGCTCAGAGCCTGGAGCCGGCTTTAGAAACTGTGTCTCCCTCTCTCTCTGCCCCTCCCCCACTCGTGCTCTGTCTGTCTGTCTGTCTCTCTCCCTCTCTCACTTTCTCTCTCACTCTCTCAAAAATAAACAAACATTGGGGCGCCTGAGTGGCTTAGTCGGTTGGGGGTCCGACTTCGGCTCGGGTCATGATCTTGCAGTCCATGAGTTCAAGCCCTGCATCAGGTTCTGTGCTTTCAAGTCAGAGCATGGAGCCTGCTTCGGATTCTGTGTCTCCCTCTCTCTCTGCCCCTCCCCAAATCATGCTCTGTCTCTCTCTGTCTCAAAAATGAATAAACGCTAAAAAAAAATAATACATACATAAATAAATAAATATAAAAAAAAAAGAAAGCAAGCATTGTTGAGGCATCTGGGTGGCTCTTGATTTCAGCTCAGGTCATGAGTTTGAGCCCCACGTGGGCTCTGCACTGACAACCACAGAATCTGCCTGAGATTCTCCCTCTCCTTCTCTCTCTGCTTCTCCCCTGCTTATGCTCTCTCTCTCAAAATAAATAAATAAACTTAAAAAAAAAAGGATTGTTTTAGGCAAGATCACATTCCCATCTGTGGAAGAGTAAGGGTCTTATTATACAAATTACCTCATCTTCCTTTGGGGAATGCAGAGGACCCATGTGACGGATTACCTCATGGTGCTTATCAGAAAATTGCAGGTGAAGACATGCATTTTGGTGGGGGAGGGTGCAACTGCAAGCATGTTAGGTATTAAGCTCGGGTTTGGTAACTGGGCCTGACCCAAGTGACACCATTTCCGGCCTGGAGTTTTCTCCAAGGATGCAGTGTTCCTTTTTATACCTCCCGTAGTTACGTGGTTTAGGTCTCTTCTGAGTCCACAGAGCCAGCAAATACTAAAGTAGAGATTCCGTCCAGGGCCATAGCCCCTGCTCCTTCCATGCCTACCAACTGCTGTCTCCAGTCTCCCTGAGTTTCTGGTCTTCCAGGAAAAAGAGTTAATTCGGTGTTTTTTCTAGGAATATACAATTTATGGCCCAACCATACTTAACAAAAAAAAATTCTTTTAATTTTGTATTCAGCTTCGAAAACTGTTAAGTCATTTGTTATTAAGGGAAAAAAGAAAAAGAGAGAAAACACACACCTGAATGTACATATGATAAAATGGCCTTGAGGATGTAACACAAGCCAAACAAAGCACAGAAATCCAGAGTTCACCCTGCAACAGCATCCTGAAATTGTGTCTGCACTTCCACTCTAGTTCTTTGAATGAGCTTCCCAGGTGTTATTTCCCAGGGACGTGACTTAATATCTGGAGCTCTGGGCCGCTCTCAACTGGATGGGTACTATCGTATCACACTTCAGTCCAGGCACCTCTTAAGGCAGGCTTTCAGAAACTTTTGACCAGCCCCCATTAAGAAATGCATTTCACACTGTGACTCAGTACATTGTGTGTGCATATGTGTGTGTATGTATTTATAATGTTTATACTGAAATAAAAATGTAATGGAAAAATACCCCTACTGTGTGTGATGCACTCTGATGTTGTTTAGTCCATTTTCTATTTCATGGCTTTAAAAAAATTTTTTTTAACAGAACAAGCTGATTTCTTCTTTTTAATGCATTATTAGTTATTTTTGGGAGAGACAGGGGAGGGGCAGATGATCTGAAGTGGGCTCTGCACTGACAGCCGAGAGCCCAATGCAGGATTCAAACTCACAAACCGTGAGATCATGACCTGAGCTGAGGTCAGTTGCTTAACCAGCTGAGCCACCCAGCTGCCCCTCTATTTCATGTTTTAAAAATTGTCATTCTGGGGCACCTGGGTGACTCAGTTGGTTAAGCATCTGACTCTTGGTTTCAGCTCAGGTCATGATCCTGGGATTGTGGGATCAAGCCCTGTGTCAGGCTCTGCACTGAGCATGGAGCCTGCTTGGGATTCTTTTTTTCCTCTGCCCTTCTTCCCAACTTATTCTCTCTCTCTCTCTTTCCCTCTCTCTCTCTCAAATAAATAAAATAAAACAAAAAAAATTTTTTAATTGTAGTTGCAACCCACTAAGGTAATTTATCACCCACTGAGTCTTCTGATTTGAAAAACACTGGCCCAATGCAGATGCATAAGTTGTGACTCCTGACTCCTTAAGAACAAGGATACATATCTTTTTTACCTGTGTCTGCAGCATCTTTTTTTTCCTGAATAAATGAGGAAGTGAATACCTACCATGTGCTAGGAGTGCAAGGATGACCAAAACTGAGAGCTGAAGCTGTAGAGACCCTTGCCCTGGTGGAGTTTACAGCTTATTGAGGAAGGGAAAAAGCACCCACCACCAGTACCGAGAGACAAGGAGTTGGGCACATGTAAAATCTCTTCCCACCCCTACTCGACAAAAAAGTGCCTTGAACTCTGTAGTTTCTGTCCCCATTTTTCCTTTGGAAGCCCCAATCCCTGGTGCCACAGGGGTCTGGTAAGACTCCTTATGGGAGAACTCTGTTCCTATCCCCAGGCACAAGTAGGGGACCTAGTCACATGATAAATATGACTGGTTCAGGGAGGAACAGATGACTTCAACTCAACAAACTGAAGTTATCTTTACCATCAGTATGCAGCAAGTGTCTCTTTTTTTCTGGAACTACAGATAGAAGACCAAGGAAGCTAGAGCTCTCTTCCATTATGTCAAGAGAACAGGTTAGAAAATGAAACTGAGGGGTGCCTGGGTGGCTTAGTTGGTTAAGTGTCCAACTTTGGCTCAAGTCATGATCTCACGGTTTGTGAGTTCGAGCCCTGCATCGGGCTCTGTGCTGACAGCTCAGAGCTAGTAGCCTGCTTTGGATTCTGTGTGTCCCTTTCTCTCTCTCTCTCTCTCTCTGTCCCTCTTCCGCTCATCTCTGTCTCTTTCAAAAATAAATAAAAACATATAAAAGAGAAAAAAATTTAACAAAAAAAAGAAGAAAAAAAGGAAACTGAAACTGAAATACATACTAAAAGAGAGCTAAGAGAAGGAGAAATAACATCATTTGAAACTCTGGGTCTAGCCAGGCTGAAAGCCAGCAGATTGGCAACACAATACAACTGTTTCAGCTAATAACTCCACATTTCCCTAACGCTGGTTTTAGTTGGATCTCTGTTATCTGCCACTAACAATAACGGTGAAAGGAAGGGTATAAAACCAATTAATTTGTTTGATTTATTTATTTTAAGATTTTTTTTAAAAGCACTTCACTTTATTTTTTTTTAATGTTTATTTATTTTTGAGACGGAGAAAGAGCATGGGGGATGAGAGGGAAGAGAGAGAGGGAGACAGAAGATCCAGAGAGAACTCTGAGCCAATGGCAGTGAGTCTCATGCAAGGCTCAAACACACAAATCATGAGTGAGGTAGTGAACAAGCCAAAATCAGATGCTCAGCTGACTGAGCCATCCAGGTGCCTCAAAGGTGTTTTGATTTAAAAAAATTTTTTTTAACTTTATTCATTTATTTTGAGAGAGAGAAAGCAAACAGGAGAGGAGAAGAGAGAGAAAGAGGGAATCCCAGCAGGCTCTGCACTACCAGCACAGAACCCGATGTGGGACCTGACCCTATGAACTGCAAGATCATGACCAGAGCTGAAATCAACCAGCTGAGCCACCCAGGCATCCCAAAGTACTTCAGTTTATTATTTTTTAAATATTTTAATGTTTTTTTTTTTTTTAATTCTTGGGAGACAGAAGAGACAGAATGTGAGCAGGGGAGGGTCAGAGAGAGAGTAAGACACAGAATCTGAAGCAGGCTCCAGGGTCTTAGCTGTCAGCACAGAGTCTGATGCAGGGTTCGAACTGACAGACTATGAGATCATGATCTGAGCCGAAATCAGTCCCTTAATTGACTGAGCCATTCAGGTGCCCTTTATTATTTTTTAAAAATTTTTTATTGCTTTTTATTTTTATTTTTGAGAGACAGAGAGAGACAGCTGGAGCAGGGGAGGGTCAGAGAGAGAGGGAGACACAGAATCTGAAACAGGCTCCAGGCTCTGAGCTAGCTGTCAGCACAGAGCCCGACGCGGGGCTCGAACCCACGAACCGTGAGATCTGACCTGAGCCGAAGCCGATGCTTAACCGACTGAGCCACCCAGGCGCCCCCCTTTATTATTTTTTAAAGTTTTATTTATTTAAGTGATCTCTTTATACCAATTGTGGAACTTGAACTCACAACCTAAGATCAAGAGTCACATGCTCCACCCATGAGCCAGTCAGGCACTCCCCCTAAAGAACAGAAAGGGGGACACCTGGCTGGTTCAGTAGGTAGAGCATAGGACTTGTGATCTCAGTAGTCGATTGAGTTCAAGCCTCACAGTGAGTGTACAGCGTACAGCTTCCTGTAAAAACAACAACAACAAAAAGAACAGATATATATTTTTGGGTCACAGACACACTTCTTCCATGATTGAGAAATTTGCCCAAAATATGCCAGGTTTCAAGGATTCCAGAGTTATAAAGCTGGCTGTTTATTTTCTTTCCTTACTTCCTTCTTTCCCTCTTCCTTTCTTTCATCTCTCTGAGATCCCTGTATCAGCTGTGTGGAATAAGGTTAAAGGAGTTTATAGAGAAAGCAGGGAAGCTATGATATATTCCTAGGTAGAAAAATACCTAGCTAAAGCAGTTTAGACCAGAGTGTGATGGTGGCAAAAGAGATGAAGAGAAGCAGATTTAAGAATAATTTTGGTGGCGCTGCTAAGACTTGCTTATGGACTAGATAGATGTAAGCTGCTGAACTGTCCAGATGAGTGAATAAAACAGATTATTACTACACATTGAGTTTAGCAGTCACAGAGCAGGTGGTATGTCCTAAACACTGTGGTAAAAGCTGAGACAATGAAGATAGGAATAGTCTGACTTCAAGGAGTTTATAGCAGAGAAGCTCCTGACACTGAGAAAAGAAAAACAACAACAACAACAACAACAACAACTATAGGAATAGCAAAGGACTCACCCGCAGTTGAGAGAATGAACTTTGTATTCATTCCAGACAGGGGAGGCCTGAGCCTTGCCTTGTCCCAACACAGGACTTGTGTTAACTGTGGTAAATTAGCCTCTAGCCGCCCCCAGACCATGGCGGGGGGATTAGGGGAAGGACTGCTATTGAGAGGACAGTGGGTGAGAAGAAGGGAGAAATGATGGCCACCAAATATATGCAAGATGGGAGCCCATGCTGAGCTTCAATGTCAGAGCCAGCTAAATAGGATTTGGAGAAACAAGGGCTATGAGAGTAGGTGTGAGTGATGGAAAAGTAGCTTCCAAGTGCTTTCAGGCTATGTCAGAGGGCATGGAACAGGAAAGGTGTTAAACCAGGTTAAATGCTCAAATCATATGGATTATTAAACTAAGGAAAAACACATAGAGAGAAGCAAGGGGAAGGATGGGGTCGGTTGGCGTATTAAGGATGAGATGCAATGGGGTGGGATCATGACAGTACCTGAGTCCTGGCATGGATTACAATGTTTGTATGCTCTGTCTCTTGGCTGCATCAGCCTTCCTTGCTGTGTTACAAAGACCAGAGTTGAGGTTTCAGCAATGGCATTCTCAACAGACGGAAGTTTCCCTGGATCCGTGACACACACGGACACCAAAGAAATGCACAGACCAGTACACCTGGCCACCAGTGTCGCTCATTAGTTAGCCACGTGACCAACTATGGGTTTTTTTTTTTAATTTTTTAAATGATTTTTATTTATTTTTGAGAGACAGAGAGAGACAGTGCAAGCAGGGGAGGGTCAGAGAGAGAGGGAGACACAGAATCTGAAGCAGGCTCCAGGTTCTGAGCTGTCAGCACAGAGCCCGATGCGGGGCTGGAACCCACCGACTGTGATATCATGACCTGAGCCGAAGCTGGATGCTCAACCAGCTGAGCCACTCAGGCGCCCCCAACTATGAGTTTTAAAGACTTTATTTTATTTTATTTCATTTCGTTTCATTTTTGTTTTATTACTTTATTTTTATTTTGTTATTTTATTTTTTGTAAAGTAAACTCTACACCTAGCATGGAGTTCGAACTTACAACCTGAAAATCAAGAGTCACATGCTCTACCAATTGAGCCAGCCAGGCACTCCAAGCAATTATGGTCTATTTTGGTCAGAGGATGGGACCAGACTGGTTGTCATCTTCTTTTCTTTTTCCTTTTTTTAAGTTTATTTATTTATTTTGAGAGAGAGAGTAAGCACACACTCTTGAGTAGGGGAAGAGCAGAGAGAGAGAATCTCAAGCAGGCTCCACAGAGCTCCCTACTTGGGGCTCTATCTCACAAACAGTGAGAAAATCCAGAGTCGGATGTTTAACCGACTGAGCCCCCGGGGCACCCCAGGTTGTCATCTTCTGCGTCAAGACTTCATGCATGAATATTTAGTATCTTATGTATATTTAGGATATCATGAATATTTAGAGTCCAGGGCCCCATATACTCTTACTGCGTCAAAAATATCAGGTGTCTCTTAGTCCCTCCATTCTTTCTATGTTTAAACACCCATGTTGTACTCATTTTTCCTGAGCAAATTCATAAAACGTTTTGCCTTTACTTACAAACCACAAACCATAAACTACTTCATCTTCTAAGCTGGAATAAAGGTCTACAAAGCAAATGCACATTATAGGAAGACTTCCAGGTACCTAAGTCAGAGAAACCTCTAGGAGTGTGAAAGCTAGTCAGGACAAAAGGGCCCAGAGCTCTGGGGAGGACTCTCCAAAGACCTTTGAGGAGAGGGACTTTCTCCCTCGGGGAGTCGGAGGGTCAGGCAGAGCTTGCACAGGAGTGCTCAGAGGCCAGTGTGTGATAGGCAACCCCTTGGATGAGCAGAGACAGAATCCAACCCACACAGGCAGAATTGCTGACACCCAAGCTTGGAGACAAAGACTTTTCCCGGAGGCCCTGAAGGAAGGGAGAATTCAGAAAAGAGGTGAGAGGAAGCTCCAGCCCAGCCCAGTCCAGCCCAGCCCTAGGTTCTGTGAATAAAGACCGGCTCCCACCAGAACTCTCCCGCTTCTTGCAAATCTCTAACTTCCTTAAAGTTAGCTATTTTTGTTACTCCTTGTTTCCAGGCAGTTCAACTCTAATATGAACAGGGTTTAAGAAAAGAAAGGAGGAGGTGCAAGGGGGTGGGTTACTTATTCAAAAGCTGGCCCGTGGACTGAGGAGCAGCCCCTACAGGGGGTGGTATAAGTGTGTTGGGGCAGGAGCATGGGGGTGGGCAACACCCTGGTAGCCTGTGGGGAGAGATAGGGAAGCCATCTCCATCCCAGAGGAGGGGTGGAAGCTGGAGGGAGGGGGGAGTAGGGGTGAGGTGAGAGCTCACTACTCTGCAAGCCCCTCAGGGAATACTTAGGCTTTTAAAATGGCTTTGCTTTGTAGTCGGAGGTATAGGAACCAACTGGTGTGGGCGGGGGGAGGGGGCTGTGGGAAATAGTTCTGCCCCTCCCCTCGGGGCTCCCACCGCCCCTCCCCCATCACTGTACACTCATTGTCTGTGCTCTGTGGGTCTCCCCCGCCAGACGTGAGCGTCCCTGGAGCAGGCACTGTGTCCGATTCACCTCGTTCTGCCTCACAATGTGGCCCAGCGTGGGGCCTGACACTTGGAAGTTTCTCAAAGAGTTACTTGTTGAATGAATGAACAAATGAAGGCTTTCTCCGAACTGCTCTGAACTCTCGATGGGATTTACAAAGAAGGAAAGGCCTGATCACTGCTCCGGATTCCTGACATCACTCCACCAGGCATTCGTGTGCCTCCAGAACTCGGGTGAACCCCTAAGGTTTGGTTTCTACGTGTATAAGCAGTTTCCTGGGGACAAGATTCTACATAACTTCTCAGATTTTCAAAGAGGCGACTGTCCAAAAAGAATGAGAGTAATCATTGAGAAAATACTCTCAGGATGGAAATTTTATATACGTTTTCTCAGTATTGATTTCTCGGAACCAAATTACTTTTCTTGCCGACACTACTCTTCTCTTCCTGTCTATAATCTCTTCCTCTCTCTTTTTCATGTTTGTTTTTGAGAGACAGAGATGGAGCACAAACGGGGAAGGAGCAGAGAGAGGGAGACACAGAATCTGGAACAGGCTCCAGGCTCTAAGCTGTCAGCACAGAGCTGGACTAGTCGCTGGAGCACACAAACAGTGAGATAATGACCTCAGCCAAAGTTGGGATACTTAACAGACTGAGCCAACCAGCCACCCCCCGCCCCCCATCTATAAACTCTTGAGTTTATTTTGTAATGTCAGAATCATCCATTCACCTGAATAAATGGTAGCAAGTTGCTAATAGGGGCCAGGACACGCTACCATGAACTATGGCACTTATAAAAATATCTAAAGCTGAAGGAAAAATTTTAAGGTTTTTAATAAAGATTTTAAAAAATGTTTATTACAGAGAGAGAGAGAGAGAGAACTCGAGTGGGTGAGGGGCAGAGGGAGAGGGGGACGGATGATCCCAAGTAGTCTCTCTGCTGACAGCAGAAAGCCCAGGGCCAGGCTCGAACTCACAAACCATGATAACGTGAGCTGAGCCAAAGTCAGATGCTCAACTGACTGAACCACTCAGGCATCCCATGGTTTTATTTTTAAGTAATCTGTCCATCCAGTGTGTGGCTCAGACCTACACATGCCTGAGATCAAGAGTCACAGGCTCTCTGGACTGAGCCAGCCTGGTGCCTCAAGCTGAAGGAATTTTTACTACAAGTCACAGGAGCCGGAGGGTCACTCTGACCTCTCCCACCTTCTTCTTTGAAACGGGCCATAAAAGTCCCCTGTGAAAGGTAGTCTCTCTATACCTTGAGAAAGGAGGACATTCTTATTACCAGGGACAAGGAATTTAGGGCCAAGAAGGCTGTGTAAACAAGCCTTGTTAAACTAACCCTTCTCTTACTAGTTACTTCTTCACCATTTACTGCCCCTAGCCTAACCCCCTTGTCAATTCTTCACAAATTTTTATAGTTCTAAAATGTATAAAAGCTTCCTGCTCTGGTCACTTTGTCTGGTCTTCTCTTGGGAAGGCTCCCATGTACATGTACAATTTTTATTCCTCCTGTTAATCTGTCTTTGTCAGTTTAATTTTCTGATCAAGCTCTCCCTACAAGGGTTGAGGGAAATGATCATCAGTCCTGCAACGCTATCACCTTTGCACTCTCCCAAAACCTCCCCTTCATCACCTCAGCCAAGCCAACCTTAATTGATTTCTCTTACACTTGGGGCTCATCCGCCGTTTTGCAGGTGGGAAGACACTGTGGATCGGGTTGGAAGTAGGACCTTATGGGCAGAGGCAGGACCAGGAAGAGAGCTGCTGAGATATTCAGCTACATAATCCAATTCTCCTTGCACACTCAGCAGCCTCCCCTCCCTCTGCATAACAATGGAAGGAAAGAGGAAGTGGGAAAAAATAAGGTCGTGTAATAGAGTTGGAAGGGGTAATTACCGGGACCCTGGAGCAGAGGGAAAGTACCTCCCAGCAAGAAGGGCTAAAGACAGCCTACCAGGAAATTAGTAACAAATATTTGCTCCTGCAGGGAACCAAAACAAACAAACAAACAAAACCCTCAGTGCTGAATCGGCCAGGCACTGGAGAACCTGAGGTAGGCAGCAAGGACTGGGCTACAGTACATTCCAGGAGGAGGAGAGAAAGCTCCAAGCCAGGCCGGGATTTTGCAGCCGCTGCTGCGCCCTGATACTGAGTATCGGTGCCTCGAGGGAGGGATGAGTCAGTCCCAGCAGATCCAAGTTTAGGATAAAACTAAACCAACCGGGAAAGCATTTGACAAACACCTTCCCTGTGACTGGGCTACTGACCATTTAGAAGCGGGATCCCAGCCCCATACAGGACACCAGGGAGGCCCTGGAACTGCTGGAAGGGCTCTTTTGCATAGAGATTGAGAGTGAAGAGCTGTTTTAAACTATGTCCCTTCCTCTACCCGGAAGTTCCCGCCAGATTTGCCACCCGTTGTTTGATTTCATAGAGTTGTTCTTTGATTTCATAGAGTTGTCTGAAACCAGGGTTGTGTTAGAGCTGAAGGCGTAGGGGTAAGTGCCAGATTATGGTTGTGAATCTCACGCCTTGCTGTAGGAGGCAGGGAAGGGTGTTTTGAAACCTTAATTCTTGGTTATGGGTGTGGCTGTAAATGCATCCTGCACCCTGATGCCTCATGCGAGAGAGCTGGGAGTCCTGTGAGGATCTGGCTGGAAGGTCAGCTCCAGCACCCCATCTTGACCTTCATGGCAGTTGAGAGGATGGTAGAGTCAGGTTGCATCACTCAGCCTAAATCTGTGTGGAAAAAGAAAATGACCTGGAGCACATACTGGCCCACTGTTAGTTCATGGTGAGCAGCCCCTTGAATAGCATGTTAGAGAAAGATTCCTGTTTTGGGGGAGGAAGTCTGTGATAAGTGACTTTGATTATGTGGTTTTGTGTTTGTTTTGTGGTAAGATATATACATCATAAAATTTTCCATCTTTTAATGATTAAAAAAATTTTTTTAAACATTTATTCATTTTTGAGTCACAGAGAGCAAGCAGGGGAGGGGCAGACCGAGAGGGAGACCAAGAATCCGATGAATCTTGGCTCAGAGCTGCCAGCATAGACAGAGCCCAACCCAGGGCTCGAACCCACAAACATACGAACCCTGAGATCATGACCTAAGCCAAAGTTGGATGCTTAACTAACTGAGCCACTCAGGCTCCCCTAAAATTTTGTTTTTAAGTAATCTCTGTACCTATTATGGGGCTTGAACTCACAACCCCGAGATCCAGAGTCAGACTCTCAACTGACTGAGCTATCTAGGCACCGCAAAGATTATTTATTTATTTATTAAAAAAATTTTTTTAATGTTTTATTTATTTTTGATACAGAGAGAGACAGAACATGAGAAGGGGAGGGGCAGAGAGAGGAGACACAGGACTGGAAGCAGGCTCCAGGCTCTGAGCTAACTGTCAGCACAGAGCCTGACACGGGGCTCAAACCCATGAACGTGAGATCTGACCTGAGCTGAAGTCAGAGGCTTAACTGACTGAGCCACCCAGGTGCCCAGATTCTTTTATTTTTAAGTAGTCTCTACACCCAGCGTGGGGCTTGAACTCACAAGTCCAAGATCGAGTCACACACCCCACCGACTGAACCAGCCAGGTGCACCTTATTCATTTAAAATATATATAAATTCAATGACATTAATTAAAATCACAGTGTTGTACAGCCATCACCACTATTTACAAAACTTTTTCATCACTCTAAACAGAACCTCTGTACTCGTTTGTGTGCTTATTTTTGTTGTTATTGTTTAAATAGCTTCTCTAAAATATGTTGGTCTCTGCTGGTAGGAGGGGTCAAGTTATGCCTAGTCAAGAGATTTCTTCACCTGAGTTTCTTTCATCACAGGGTTGCTGTGAGTTCTTTTTCGTGTAGACAGCATTGCTACCCTCCTTCTGCATATGCACACTTACTTTAACAAAGTAGAAATTATATCAAACGACCCCAAATTTAGTGTTTAACACCACAACCCTTTTACTAGCAATTCTGTGAGTGATCAAGTTGGGTAGGAATCAACTGGGCATTTCTTCTGTTATCATTAACCAGTTTCATTTAAGTTCTTGCGGTCTTCCGGTGGTTCAGCTGGCACCGGATGGTCTAATATGGCCTTGGTCGTATGTCCGGTGCTGGCTACGGGCGCGAGGGTGCATTTCCTCCCGCTTGTTACCTGTGCAGTAGGGTTCCAAGTGCAGCAAGAGAGAAGGGTTAAAAGCTCCACGGTGCAAATGGTTTTCAAGCTGCAGTCTGGCTCATCATTGCTAATGTCCTGTTGTGCAAAACATGTCACTTGGCCAAACCCAAAGTCCATGAGAGAGGGGACTTCATGAAATACGGATACATACAAGGCGGTTCATTGGGGCCATAACTGTAACCATCTGCCACGCCTAATACTATTTTGCAGTTTGCTTGCCCCTTAACAGCATATCTATTTTCTAAGTTGATATAATTATCATAATTACACTTTCTAATGTTTATTTATATTCCAGAGAGAATGACAGTGCCAGTGGGAGAGGGGCAGAGAGAAGAAGACACAGAATCTGAAGCAGGCTCCAGGCTGTAAGCTGTCAGCACAAAGTCTGATGTGGGGTTTGAACCCAAGAACCGTGAGATCATGACCTGAGCTGAAGTCAGACACTCAACCAACTGAGCCACCCAGGTGTATCTATTATAACTACATTTGTAATGATGACACAATAATTAATCAAAGGACTATGCCAAAAATGTACCTAATCATTGTTACTTTTTGTTTTCTTTTGTGGTTGTTTCCATTTTCCCTGTTACAAAGAAACCATGAAGCTCTCCCTCCTCCGCTGTTGCCACCTCCTTCCGCCGCTCCTGGTGCTGTTAGTATGCTAGTTAAGTGCATACCTGGTACCTCTTGTGCAGCGGCAGCTGGAGAGATTCCAGTACTCACCGTGGCCCAAGAAAAGCCCAAGGAAGGAGTCAAGACTGAGAACAACGATCATATTAATTTGACGGTGACAGGACAGGATGGTTCTGTGGTGCAGTGTTAAGATTAAGAGAGGCATATGCCACTTAGTAAACTGACGAAAGCCTTTTGTGAATGGCAGGATTTGTCAAGGAGGCAGACCGGATTCTGATTTGACGGTCAGATGCACCTGCACAGTTGGCCATGGCGGATGAAGATTCGGTTGATGTGTTCCAGCAGCAGTGAAACGGGAAACTGCTACTTCACTCCAGAACTCTGTTCCTCCAGACGGAGAGGACGTTCTCAATTAGAAAACCGCAGCTTGGTTCCACCACATCCTGACTACTATAGTTTTCTTTATTCTTTCATTTTCCCCTTCCCCATTCCTTTATTGTACATAAAGTAACTGTGTATGTGCACAAGCATAGTGCAGGTTTCTAAATGACCAACGTTATGTTTGGTGCACGTAAAATAGAGAGTGGATGGGGAAAAATTCCGGTTCTGTGAAAATACCCCTTTTCTCCATTAGTGGAATGCTCATTCAGGTCTTATTTTTATATTCCAGTATGTTATTTTGCTCTCACTGTTTAACAAAAAATGAACAACATAAAAATCCTTGCATATCTTGTTTGGTTGGAGAATTTTAATGCTTTTCACTTATCATTGTAAAACCATGGGCAATTTTATAACTTTTTTGTACTTGGCTTTTTTGTACGTGGCTATTACATGTAGGGCACTCTGTCTCTAAGTGGGGATAAATTACTCTGAAAGAAATGAATGCTAGATATTTTTCCCTTCAAGTCAGCCTCTTGTTTAAGCAAATTCCCTTCAAGTCAGCCTCTTGTTTTAAAAAAGTCATTAAATAGATATTTGTTGAATGTCTACTATGTGTACAAACTTATTCAAGAGTGCTAAGGACATCTATTTGCTTAAATTTTTTCAGGGGAAGTTCAGATAAACATGAATCTATAAAAAGCACTATGGAGAGAGAGCAGGGACCGCAGATTACATCCTGAAGAGAAGTTGGGATGGGTAGGGTTTGCCATTTAAAGTTCTTTTAGGGGCACCTGGGTGGCTCAGTTGGTTAAGCCTCCAACTTCAGTTCAGGTCATGATCTCAAGGTTTGTGAGTTAGAGCTCTGCATCAGGCTTTGTGCTGACAGTCCAGAGCCTGGAGCCTGCTCCAGATTCTGTCTCCCTCTCTCTCTCTCTCTCCTCCTCCCCTGCCCACACTGTCTCTCTCTCTCTCTCTCTCACTCAAAAATAAATGAAGATTTAAAAAATGAGTTTGGGGGCACCTGGCTGGTTTAGTCAGTAGAGTATCTGACTCTTGATCTCAGGGTCATGAGTTTGAGGCTCACAAAGAGGTAGAGATTGCTTTTATTTTATTTTATTTTAATTTTTAAATTTTTTTAAAATTTATTTTTGAGAGACAGGGAGAGGCAGCTTGAGCAGGGGAGGGTCAGAGAGAGAGAGGAAGATACAGAATCCGAAGCAGGCTCCAGGCTCTGAGCTGTCAGCACAGAGCCCGATGCAGAGCTCAAACCCACAAACCATGAGATCATGACCTGAGTCAAAGCTGGATGCCCAACCGACTGAGCCACCAAGTCACCCTGAGATGGCTTTTAAAAAAGTAACTTAAATTGGGCACTTAAGTGGCTCAGTGGGTTGAATGTTCAATTCTTGCTTTTGGCCGGGGTCATGATCTTACACTTTGTTAGTTCAAGCCCTGTATCCAGGTCCAAGCTGATAGTTTGGAGCCTGCTTGGGATTCTCTCCCTCCCTCTCTCTTTCTGCCCCTCTCCTGTTCTCCTGTGCTCTCTATCTGAAAATAAATACACTTTTATTATTTTTTTAAATAGTTTATTGTCAAATTGGTTTCCATACAACACCCAGTGCTCTTCCCCACAAGTGTCCTCCTCCATCACCACCACCTCTTTTCCCCCCATAAATACAGTTTTTAAAAATGGCTTAAATAAAGGGAACCTTAAAAAAATAAATAGGAGTGCCTGTCTAGCTTAGTCAGTAGAGCTCGTGACTCTTGATTTAAGGGTTGTGAGTTCAAGCCCCACACTGGGTCTGGAACGTACTAGAAATTTAAATACATACATACATGCATATATACATAAAATAAACCCACAAACAACAAACTAAATAAATAAGATACCTGTGTAACTCCCACCAGTAAATACATTGTTTGGGAGGCACCTGAGTGGCTCAGTTGGTTGGACGCCAACTCTTTATTTGGGCTCAGGTGATGATCTCACAGTTCTGGGTTTTGAGCCCCGAGTCCAGCTCATTGAGAAGCGAGGAACCTGCTTGGGATTTTCTTTCTCATTGCCCCTCCTGCCACCGTGCACACATGTGCTCTCCCTTTCTCTCAAAATAAATAAACTTTAAAATGTTTTTGGATTATGTACTAAGAATAAAAGATTATTTCTTTTGCATCATATCCTTGTAAGAAGTGAGGTCACTGGGACATAGGGTAGGAATATTAAAACTTTCTCAATGCATTGCTCAATTGCTCTCCCAAGGGCTTTACCAGTTTATACCACCAGCAGCAGCAATTTGCCAGCTTCCCTTTGACCACAGTTAACATGGAACATTCTAATTAAAAAAGGAAACTTTGTCAGTTTAACTGGATGTCCTTTTTTTAAGACAGCATTTTATACAGTCTTTTACCTTTTTTTTTTTTTTTT
>NC_043704.1:121809555-121846181 GCF_006229205.1 Suricata suricatta | reverse complement strand
TTTACAATACTGATGAAGGCTTGTCCACAGCAAGATGTGTTTTACATATATATACACATATATATATGTATATAAATTCTCTGGTGTTTTTTTCTGATACCTTTGTTGTTTCAGTTTTTGCATTTCAGCCTTTCCTCCATCTAGACTTTATTTTCTTATAAAGTATGAGGCAATGGTCCAATTTTATCTTTTTCCACGTTGCTCTTCAGTTTCTCTAAGCCCTTTTATTGAATAATCTATCTTTTCTCAATTGATTTAGAATACTATTTTTTTATAATTTTTTAAAATGTTTTATTTATTTTTGATACAGAGAGAGACAGAGTATGAGAGGGGGAGGGTCAGAGAGAGAGGGAGACACAGAACCGGAAGCAGGCTCCAGGCTCTGAGCTAGCGGTCAGCACAGAGCCTGACGCGGGGCTCAAACCCACGAACGTGAGATCTGACCTGAGCCGAAGCCGGAGGCTTAACCGACTGAGCCACCCAGGCGCCCCTAGAATACTATTTTTTTTAAGCAGGCTCCACAGCCAACATGGGGCTTGAACTCATGACCCTGAGATTAAGAGACACATGCTCTATGGATTGAGCTAGCCAGGTGTCCAAGAATACTATCTTTATAATAAACTAAATATATAAAAATTATAGATATAATTTTAAACATGCATGTTTAAATTTTCATTTATTTGAAAGAGCGCAGGGGAGGGGCAAAGAGAGAGAATCTCAAGCAGGTTCTGCCCTGTCAGCACTGAGCCCAATATGGGGCTCCATCTCACAAAGCAAGAGATCATGATCTAAGCAGAAATAAAGAGTAGGATGGTTAACTGCATGAGCTACCCAGGCACCTCCAATTTTATTTATTTTTTATTTTAGAGAAAGAGAGAGCACAAGTAGGGGAGAGGGACAGAGAGAGAGAATCCAAGGGCTTGATCTGAGCCAAAATCAGGAGTCAGATGCTCAACCAACTGATCCACTCAGGCACCTCTAGGTTGTTTTTTTAAGATTACTTATTTTTGGGGGTACCTAAGCGGCTCAGTCGGTTAAGCCTCTGACTTCAGCTCAGGTCATGAACTCACGGTTCGTGAGTTAGAGCCCTGCATCGGGCTCTGTGCTGACAGCTTAGAGCCTGGAGCCTTGCTTCAGATTCTGTGTCTCCCTCTCTCTTTATTCCTTCCCTGCTCACACTCTGTCTCTCGCTCTCTCTCAAAAATAAATAAGCTTAAAAAAAAAAAAAAAAGAATGGGACACCTGAGTGGCTCAGGGTTAAATGTCCGACTTCGGCTCCGGTCATGATCTCACGGTTTGTGGGTTCGAGCCTGAGTTGGGCTTTGTGCTAAACGCTTGCTCAGAGCCTGGAGCCTGCTTCAGATTCTGTCTGCTTCTCCTTCTCTCTCTGCCCCTCCCCCGTTCACACTCTGTCTCACTCTGTCTCTCAAAAATAAATAAATGTTTAAAAAAAAAAGATTGCTTATTTTTTGAGAGAGAGCAAGGGAGGAGCCAAGAGAGAGGGGGACAGAGGATCTGAAGCAGGCGCCATGATGACGGCAGAGAGCCCCATGTGGGGCTAGAATTCACGACCCAGGAGATCTTTACCTGAGCTGAAGTCAGACCTTAATTGACTGAGCCACCCAGATACCCCACACCTCTGGGCTTTTAATTTTGGTTCATGGTTCTATCTGACTAGTCACATTCCTATACTGTATTGTTTTAATTATTCTATGTTTAATATCTAGAAAGAAAGATCTGCTTTCAGAATTATTTTTCAGAATTTTCTCAGATATTCTTGAAGTATTAATTTAAAAAATTTGTCTAGTTGCCAGGGGCGGGGTGGGGGTGGCACCTGGCTGGCTCAGTCAGAAGATCATGTGACTATTGATCTCAGCATCCTGAGTTCAAGCCGCACTTTGGGTGTGGAGACTACTAAAAACAAATAAATGAGTAAAAAATTTTAAAATAAATAATAACTGTCTAGTTAAGAAAACTTTTAAAATTCTTTTAAAAGTGCATTGTTAAAATGTTTTACTTATTTTTGAGAAAGAGAGAGCACGAGCAGGATAGGGGCAGAGAGAGGGAGACAGAAGATCCTAAGTGTGCTCTGCATAGACAGCAGTGAGCCCAGTGCAGGGTTTGAACTCAGGAACTGTAAGATCATGACCTGAGCTGAAGTCGGACACTCAACCGACTGAATCATCTAGGCACCAAGGAAACTTGATATTTTAATCTTGGTTATGCTAAATGTATAGATTAATTTATTGTGACTTGACATCTTTATAATATTGAGTCTTCCTATCTAGTATGTATATTTTCTACCTCCTACCAGACTTTTTTTTTGAGGCAACTTATTCTATCATTAGATAGTTCTGCTAATTTTTAAAGTTTGTCCTTGTTTTGCAGTACATGTCTTTCTATGTATTTTTTTAGTCAATGGTTCCACTTTTGTCCCTTGAAACTATACAGGTGTTAAAATGTAAAGTGTTTAACATGATCTACAAAAACCTACATTAGCATTTCCTAACCTTCCACATCATGGAACACAAAGGAAATTACAATACATACACAGAACACAGGTAAGTAGATAGAATTTTTTCCGTCCAAGGTGATGGTGGCAGGGAGGGAATCAGATTTTCCCAGGTCCTACTTCTGCTGAGGTGAGGGCTGAGGTGCTGAGTCGTGGGGGTCATGTGACACCCCCTGGGGAACATCACTGGGGAGGCTCATCACAAACTGTTTCACTCCCTACCCATCTGTGTCTTTCTCACTTCTTTAGGGCCTGCTTTTCTTTCCTATACCTTAAATATAGCAAACACATTCTCATTTTAGAGGCTTTGCATTTGCTGTTTCCGATGCCTGGAGTGCAATAACTCCAGAATTTCACACAGCTGGCTCCTTTTATATATATATAAATTTTTTCTTAAGTTAGCTCTATGCCCAGCATGGGGCTTGAACTCACCACCTCGAGATCAGAAGTCACATGCTCCATTGACTGAGCCACCTAGGCTCCCCTACCCCTCATTCTCCTCATTCTATTTTTTTTAAGATTTTATTTTTATTTATCTATTTATTAAGTTTATTTCTTTATTTTAAGAGAAAGAAGAGAGGGAGCGGCAGAGAGAGAATGAGAGAGAATTCCAAACAGGCTCCTTGTTGCTAGTGCAAAGCCCCATGTAGGGCTCTATCTCACGAACTGTGAGATCATGAATTGAGCCTAAATCAAGAGTCAGACACTTAACCATCTAGCCACCCATGTGCCCCAAGATTTTATGTTATCATTTTCAAAAAAAATTTTTTTAATGTTTATTTATTTTTGAGAGAGAGCGGCAGAGGGAGAGGGAGACACAGAATCCAAAGCAGGCTCCAGGCTCTGAGCTGTCAGCACAGAGCCCGAGGCAGGGCTCAACCCCACGAATCTTGAGATTATGACCTGTGCTGAAGCTGGATGCTCAACTGACTGAACCACCCAGGCACCCCCCAAGATTTTCTTTTTTAAATAATCTCTACACCCAGCATGGGGCTCGACCTTATAACCCCAAGATCAAGGGTCGCATGATCTACCAATGAAACAGCCAGACTCCCCATCCTCATTCTTTAGAGCACTGGACTACTATACGTTCAACCAGCTGAGCCACCCAGCTGCCCCCTTACTAGACTACTATACGTAAAGGAGCCTCTCTTTTGCACCAAGTCATACTATTCTTTTGGTAACACATATCAGCTTAAGAAATTTCTAGATGATTTGTGTGTTCATTGCCTCATTCCCCACCACCAGACGTAAGCTCCAAAAGTTTTGTCTGTTTTGTTCTCTTCTATTCATAGAGCCTTACCAGTGCCCCACACAGACCCTCAATATATATTTGCTATGTGAATGAGTGCATGGGCTTCATAGCAGTTATGACTTTTGCTATCTCCCTCTCTAATACTTTTTTTGGCTGTCCTGGCCACAGAGAGACCACGGGACCTTATCATGCCCTTTGCAGAATCCAGATATACTGTGTCAGCAGTATTCTTGGAACCCATTCAGTTTAGTAACCCTATCAAAAACGGAAATGAAGTTAGCTTGGCAGGAAATGAGGTCAGTTTGGCAACTGATGGTGAAACATGTGAACAATGTAGTTCATAGTTTGAGTTAACAGTGTAAGACACGTCCTATGGCACGGTAATAGGAAGATCAGACGGACTATGAGCTGTGTACAGCAATATGGGCTCAGAGAGGAAAGATCTGTATAAACTGGTGATTGATTCCTTTCTGTGAATGTGTAGTGGAGCATTGCTGAATTCTCCCAACCTGGGATAAGGATCTCTAAGGGCATCTGTAGGATGCGGCTTTGGCCAAAATCAATAAGCACCCTTTGTTAAGCCTCCGTACCCTGTGCTAGGCATCTGTTATCTCTACTCCTCCTAATACCCTTGTCAAATAGGAAATACCATCCACTTCAGAGAGATTGATACAGAAACTTAAAAGAGTAAAGGACCTACCAAAGGTCACAGGGTGTCTGATAAGGCCAGGAGTCAATCCAGGCCCTCCACCCCTGTTTGGGCCCCCTCTCCTTTCTTTTTTTTCTGCAAAGTGCAAAAAACGATGCAAATCTACGACTCTGTGAATACTTTTACAAGGAAACATTGAATCTATCTAGTGGGGTATACAATGCTTTATTAATTCTGAAATGTTATATTTAAGTCCGTGGAATTATTTCTTAATGGACCACATAACAGAAATAGAAAATTAGTCAAGGGGCCCCTGGATGGCTCAGTTAAGGGGCCCAGTCTTGATTTCAGCTCAGGTCATGATCTAACAGTTCATGGGATTGAGCCCTGAGTTGGGCTCTGTGCTGACAGTGTGGATCCTGCTTGGGATTCTCTTTCTCCCTCTCTGCCCCTACCCTGCTTGCATATGTGTGTGTATACTCTCTCTCTCTCAAAAATAAATAAACATTAAAAAAATAATAAAATAAAGTCTTTTTTAAAAAAAAAAAGATGAGTCAATGTAAAGAGAGAAATATCTACCAAAATATCTCTGGCAGTTACCAGAGATGATCAGCATTCTTAAGTTTCCATGTGTCACAGTTCCTCAAGACCTAATAGGCATAAAAGCTAATCAAAGCTATGGGTATATTTCATTACCCATAGATGAAAATAATGATGCTGTTAAAATAGATAAAAGATACAGTTGAGCTCATTAACCTTTTGTTTTATCCATATTTTTCCAAAATTTGTGGAAACAATGATGCACTTATAACAAGGAAGAACAGAGACCAATGAAAATTAGACTTCCATGTGGAGGACATTTAGTTGTTTAATTGCAAGCTCACATCTTCCCATTTCTTCTGGATAACCAAAGCCACCGGCCTTCCCCTCCACTCTCTCTAAGCCCCAAGTCCTACACCAGGATGTTTGAACTGGCACTAAGAGAAGGGAGTGAAGTTCTTGGGTGGGGTAGTTGGGAGATGTGGTCTGAAAACTGTCAACAGCTATTTTTGAATTCACTTGTAGGAACTTGTCTGAGGGAGAGTGGAGTTGACATGCAGAGAGATGTACAGACAAGAGAAAGAAGAAGAGGAAGAGAGAGAGCCAGTGTTAGTTGCACTTGCCCTTCAGGCTCTTTCTGTGGTTGTCTAAGCTAGCTGAGTTGGGTTTATTTCCCATGTAGCCAGGAGTCTGACGGTTTATGTTATTCATTCCAAACACCTCAACCATCAGCTTTCTACTGGCGGTTTGAACTTCATCTCCTCTGATCTAGGGAGAATTCTGTTCTGTGTGTGTTGGTGTGTGTGTGTGTCTTCACCCATTTTCTCCCGAAAATCTTCCCTTCCAGGCTCTGCTTTCACTAGCGATGTGTTCTCAGGAAGTATAATTATACTTATATATAGTTATAATTATATACTAATTATTTCAGTACTCACTTTGTTGAAATAAAGCTACTTCTACCTCATCTGTTTAACAAGATTCTTTTTTTTTTTCTTCAATTCACACCTATTACTGGATGTGCACTAGCCTTGGAGAGACAACTGTGGACGAGTATGTAAAGCACTAGAACTGGAGTCAGGACACAGGACTTGAAAATTGCCTTTTGATTTTATTTATTTTTATTTTTTAAGGTTTATTTATTTATTTGTAATTTCTATACCTAACGTGGGGCTTGAGCAAGTGACACTGAGATCAAGAGTCGCATGCCCTTCCAACTGAGCCAGCCAGGCTCCCTGAAACCTCAATCTTTTAGTCTGACTGTGTGAGCTTGAGCAAATTTCTTGAAAGGTTTTGAATTTGTCCTCATATCTTAAACGAAATGAGTGTGTGCAAGCATCTAGTATAGTACCTGGTATACGCTACATGCTCAGGAAATGTTTGCTAAATGAATAATGTAATGAAAGAATTAAATCACAGTATCCCTTTCTGAGTCTACCATATGGGTCATAAATTTCTTTGGTCTTTAGAGCTTTACCCAGTTTCTTAACCCACTGACATCAAAGGTCATACCACTCCTCTCAGTTTGCTCAAATGTCAAAGCTCTAAAAAAAACATTTGATTGACAGACTTTATGTCACTTGCACCATGGGGTCAGTAAGAGGAAGTTCCTACTGGAAGGATCTTTTAAGCACATGTACAACTTTTTTTAGTGAGAAGGAGATTCCTGGATTAACTAGTTAAATCATGCTGGGGGACTACTAATAAAGGCTAATTTACCATAAAAATGATCACAATATACTTGAAAATCAAATATATTCATGGAGGGGTGCCTGGCTAGCTCAGGCAGTAGACCATGCCACTCTTGAGCCCCATGTTGGGCATGCAGTTTACTTACAAAAATAAAAATAAAAAGTAGACATATTAGTGGAGGCAATTATTTGGATTATTTGTGACTTTTCCCCACTCTTCTGGGAGAATTGTCAGAATTGACAACAGAAACTCAACAGCTTTGCCATCAACCACAAACAGTTATGAAGCTCCTCACTTTGGTAGAAGAGCTGGAAAAATATAGAGGTGGTGGGAATCACGAAGACCTTGGCCATGCCAAAGACAATCTTACCTCAATAGTGTTCATTTACAAATCAGCAGATATGTTTACTGAAGGTACTGCTAAAATCTTTTAGAGTCTTGGGGATTTAGAGTCTAGGGGCTCAGGCAGTTAAGCATCTAACTCTTGATCTCAGCTTAGGTCTTGATCCCAGAGTCCTGAGTTCAAGCCCCATGCCGGGCTCCATGCTGGGCCTAAAACCTACAAAAAAAAAAAGTTAAAATCTTTTAAGGTCTAGACTGGGGTGGGGGCAGAGGACCATTTTACTTTGAAGAAAGGGATTGCATTTAAAGTTTTTCCAAGTTTTATCAAGATATAATTGATATTTAACATTGTATTAGAGTAAAGTGTACAACATATGGCACAACAAGACACTTGAATCAATGGAACAGAATAGAGAACCCAAAAATGGACCCACAAATGTATGGCCAACTAATCTTTGACAAAGCAGGAAAGAGTATCCAGTGGAATAAAGACAGTCTCTTCAGCAAGTGGTTCTGGGAAAACTGGACAGTGACATGCAGAACAATGAACCTGGACCACTTCCTTACACCATACACAAAAATTAACTCAAAATGGATGAAAGACCTAAATGTAAGATAGGAAGCCATCAAAATCTTCCAGGAGAAAGCAAAACCTCTTTGACCTTGGCTGCAGCAACTTCTTGCTCAACACATCTCCAGATGCAAAGGAAACAAAAGCAAAAATGAACTATTGTGACCTCATCAAAATACAAAGCTTTTGCACTGCGAAGGAAACAATCAGCAAAACTAAAAGGCAACCAACAGAGTGGGAGATGATATTTGCAAATGACGTATCAAATAAAGGTTTAGTATCCAAAATCTATAAAGAACTTATCAAACTCAGCACCCAAAAAAACCCAAATAATCCAGTGATGAAATGGGCAAAAGACATGAACAGACACTTCTCCAGAGAGGACATCCAGATGGCCAACTGACACATGAAACGATGCTCAGCGGCACTCATCATCAGGGAAATACAAATCAAAACCACAATGAGATATCACCTCACACCTGTCAGAGTGGCTAACATTAAGGACTCAGGCAACAAAAGATGTTGGTGGAGAAAGACGATCTCTTTTGCACTGCTGGTGGGAATGCAAACTGGTGCAGCCACTCTGGAAAACAGTACGGAGGTTCCTCAAAAAATTAAAAAAAGAACTACCCTCTGACCCAGCATTGGACTACTAGGTTTTTATCCAAGGGATAGAGGTATGCTGTTTCGGAGGGGCACATGCACCCCAATGTTTATAGCAGCATTATTGGCAATAGCCAAAGTACGGAAAGAATCCAAATGTCCATCGGTGGATGAATGGATAAAGAAGATGTGGTATACGTATACAATAGAGTATTACTGGACAATCAAAAAGAATGAAATCTTGCCATTTGCAACTACCTGGATGGAACTAGAGGGTATTATGCTAAGCGAAATTGGACAGTCAGAGAAAGACAAATATCATATGACTTTACTCATACAAGAAATTTAAGACACAGAACAGATGAACATAGGGAAGGAAAGCAAAAATAACAGGAAAACAGGGAGGGGAACAAAGCATAAGAGACTCTTAAATATGGGGAACCAACAGAGGGTTACTGGAGGGGTTGTGGGAGGACGGATGGACTAAATGGGTAAGGGGCATTAAGGAATCTACTCAGGAAATCATTGTTGTACCATGTGCTAACTGACTTGAATGTAAATTTGAAAAGTAAATTTTAAAAAGATCCAAACAAAAATAAAGGGTACAACATAAAAAATAAAGTGTACAACATAACTATTTGATATGTATATATTGCAAAATGATTACTGGAAAGAGATCTTAAAACATTTTACAGTCTTGGTAACTTTCCTGTTTTGTTCTGTAATCAGTTCTTTGCCTCCTTCCTGACTCTTACAAACTAAATGTTTATTTCCTCTTATTATAAACTTACCCATAGATTCTTATCCCTTACCGTGCAGGATTACAATTAGATTATATTCAGATCCTAATGAAACTGGTGGTTCCCCTTCCAGCCTACGTAATGCTGAGATCACCTCATCTACCTGCCTTTAGGCTCCTGGGCAATTCTGCGCAGGCGCTGCTGGGGCCTGAAGGATGCTGCTGGCAGTTTTTTGGCTAAGACCCACACCCAAGCTTGACCTGCTCCAGCTCCTCATTGTCCATGTCTTAAAGGAGCATTGTTCAAGAGTCTTGTAAACCACAAGTGTGGATTTACACCTGATGTTTGAGTAAACACTCTCCCCAGTGAATGAGGCTAAAGTGTAAGGTTTCTCCACTGCAGAAAGCACGTTTCGTGGAAACTCCCCGCTTTCCAATTTGTGCTATCCTGCAACCTCAGATGAAGGGTGCAAAGTTCAGTCTCTGTGGAGTGCGGATTCCAGTGCGGAGCCTCACCTTGGCCATATTTCCTTTACTAATTGTGTTCCAGCAGTTCTTTTCAACAACCTCGTCAGCCATACTCAGGGGCTCCTTGGCCCCTTAGTCTGATCCCCAGATCATCAGCTTGGCATCTTGGTGTACCTTCAGCTTACCATGTGACCCAAAGTAGTCTGATGACCACAGCACCAGTTGATAGTGGCTCTCCATAAACCATTCCTGTGCCTGGCGCTAGACTCTGGAGTTTCTGGCTTAGTGATCAGCAGGGAAGAGTTCTTCCTGAGCTCAGGACTGACCACATTCCACAGCGGAGCCGGGGCGGGCTCTGGGACGACTTAATAAAGCGTGTGGACAGCAAATAAATAAATAAATAAATAAATAAATAAATAAATAAAATTTAAAACCTTTATTTATTTATTTATTTATTTATTTATTTATTTATTTATTTAAGCTCTACACCCAATGTGGGGCTGGAACTCATGACGTTTATATCAAGACTTGCATGCTCTACTGACTGAACCTGTCAGGTGCTCCTAATGTTTAAATCCTTTTTTCCCCTTTTTTTCTTTTTTTCGAAGTTTATGTATTTTGAGAGAGAGCATGAGAGAGCAAGGGAAGGGCAGAGAGAGAGAGAGAGAGAGAGAGAGAGAGAGGGAGAGAGAGACTCCCAAGCAGGCTCCTCACTGCCAGGGTAGAGACTGACATTGGGCTCAAACCCACCAACTGTGAGAGCATGACCTGAGCTGAAATAAAGAGCCAGATGCTCAACCAACTGAGCCACCTAGGCGCCCCTCTTCTTTATTCATTATATATCTTGTATATTAGTGATTTAGTTGCTTATATGCATTTCAAATATATTTTCCTTACTTATCACTTGTCTCATAATCTTGTTTTTTGTTTTGTGTGAGTGTTTAGCTGCATAGAGGTTTTAAATTTTATGAGCCTGGGTGGCTCAGTTGGATTAAACATCAGACTTTTGATCTCAGATCAGGTTTTGATCTCAGGGTGGTTGGTTCAAGCCCCCTGTTGGGCTCTACGCTGGGTGTGGAGTCTTCTTAAAAACAACAACAACAACAGTCAAATTTTTCCTTCATGGTTTCTGGCTTTCATTTTATGCTTAGGAAATACTTTCATTATAAACTGAGGTTATAGTAATATTTTCATATTTCCTCTAATAGTTTTATGGAATTTTTTATATCATAATTTAAAATATGGGGGCCCCTGGGTGGCTCAGTTGGTTAAGTATCAGACTAATGATTTTGATTCAGGTCATGACGTCCTGGTTCAGGAGTTCAAGCCCTGCTTTGAAGCCTGCGCTGACAGTACAGAGCCTGCTTGGGATTCTCTCACCCTTTCTCTGTCCCTCCTCTGTGTCCTCATTCCCTTTCTCTCTCTCTCTCTCTCTCTCTCTCTCTCTCACACATACACACACACATACACACAAGTAAATAAACATTAAACAATTTAAAAATCTGTCTGGAATTTTTATTTGTATAAGATGTGAGGTAGGGTACAACTTAATTTCACAATATTCAGTTGCCCACTACCATGGAATACTTATTCCAATGCACTGATTTGAAAACTCCATATTTATCATAAACTAAAAATATTTTTATATATACATGAAGTCTATTATTAGATTTTCTATTCACCTATTGGTATTCCTACAATGATGCCATATTGTGTGAATTTCTATTGCCTTTTACTATTATTTACTGTGTGAGAAATAAACTCTCCTCATTATCGATCATTTTTTAAAATGTCCTTTTTGTGAGATGCCTGGCGGGCTCAGTCTAGAACATGTGACTCTTGATCTCAGTGTTTTAAGTTTGAGCTTCACATGGGCATAGAGTTTACTTTAAAAAATAATAAAATAAAATATCCTTTGCTGTGCGCACGCATTTTCAATTCAGACAACCTTGAGAGTCAGATAAACTTGAGGATGGCTATAGGATCTCTCCAATAGATGTCAAAAAAGCATTTGATGAAATTGGACATCCGCAATATGTAATATTATGCAGTTGTTGACATAAGAGAAAGAGAGAATTATTCGTGCCTGAATGGAAAGATCTCCAGCATAAGTGAATAAAGCAATAGAAATGTATATCTTATGAAATAAGATTTACTTGAAGTAAAAAAAGAAAAGCTCTATTCATAGACACCTGTATATGAAAAGATGTACATATATGACTTTAAAAACATCTGGAGAGAGACACACAATCATGGATTTTGTTTCTGGAGCAGGGATAGGAGTATAGGGGTGGAGACTCTGGGATGTTATCCACGTGCTTTTCTTTAGGATGAGACCCTTCAGACCGTTGCCAGGAATGTTGCCTGCTGACAGCTTTTGCAGAGTGCCGGCCTCTAGAGGCATGGCTGCTTTACCAAGTTTAAGCCCCTCCCTGGGGACAGGTGGCATCCAATGATGAGTTTTTATGCAGTACAAACACGTGCCCCTTTGTCTCAGTTTGGGACAGTTCTGAAGGGGATTGTCCTGACTTCGGAGGTCCCCAAGGTATTGCGTAACATCTCTTCTCTCATCCCGTCCAGATGTTGATTCTGAGCATGCTTCTCGATAAATCACCTGCACACAAACCTGTCTCTGAATCTATTTCCTGGGGTACCTGGCCTACAACAACAGACAATAAATTATTGTTGGCGGAGAATAGGTGGGTCTTTCACATTTTGCTGTTACATAAGCCTGAGTTATTTATTTATTCATAAGATTTTATTTTTTTAAAGATTTTTTCTAAGTAACCTCTACACCCAACTCATGACCCCAAGATCAATAGTTGCACACTCCACAGATTGTACCAGTCAGGCACCCCTTGAGTAATTTATTTATAAGCATCCATTGTATAATTTTGAATGTGTGTGTGTGTGTGTGTGTGTGTGTGTGTGTGTGTGTTTAAGTAGGCTCCATGTCCAACATGGGGTTTGAACTCATGACCCCAAGATCAAGAGTCACAGGCTCTATTGAGTGAACTAGCCAGGCATCCTGTGAATTTGTGTTGAAATACTATACTGTATAGGGGGCACCTGGCTGGTTCAGTCAGAAGGTCAAGCAACTCTTGATCTTGGGGTCATGAGTTCAAGCCCCACTTTGGGTATAGAGATTACTTAAATAAATAAAACTTTAAAAAATGATATGTTAGAAAAATCTTAAGAAAAAGTAAAAAATAAATACTACTAGTCAATAGGAAATACAATAATGTTGCCCTAATTTAAAAAAAATCTCTAAGCCCAACATGGAGCTGGTACTCACAAACCCCAAATTAAGAGTTTGCATGTGCAAACTCTTTAGCCAGTCATGTTGAACTATGCTATGTTGAGCTAACTTTTAAGAAAGAAACTCTGGTGATGAGGGAGCATGGGCCAACACGAGGGCAAAACACAGACTGGCGCACACACACACACACACGCACGCACGCACACACACCCCTCAGGTGGAATATGTGTGATGTTCCTTAGACACTCCTGGTAACCCAAGAACAAAGGAAAGGGGTTTAAGTGTATGTGATGGTCATGTGGGAAACTAAGGCAAATGAAAAATTAAATTCCCTTTACTGCCTACAGTCCATTGACAAGTCCTTGAGACCAGCAGAGTGACTTCCCTCTAGGAGCTCGGCTACCCCAAGGATGACACTTTGCTGGGGGCAAAAGAGAATCTTAGCTTGACATTATCCCAACCTTGAGGATCCTATAAGTCTACTTCCTTTATCTCAACTTCTCCAGGATATATGCTGACAATCATACTCCAAGTTTATGCCCTCTCCCATATACATCTGAAGGGTCTCATGACTGAGGTTTTATTAAACAGTCTGGGGCACCTGGGTGGCTCAGTCGGTTAAGCCTCCTGCTTCGGCTCAGGTCAGATCTCACGTTTGTGGGTTCGAGCCCGCGTCAGGCTCTGTGCTGACAGCTAGCTCAGAGCCTGGAGCCTGCTTCCGGTTCTGTGTCTCCTTCTCTCTATGCCCCTCCCCCTCTCATGCTCTGTCTCTCTCTGTATCAAAAATAAATAAAACATTAAAAAAAATAAACAGTAATAAGTGGCATTTCCCTAGCAATAGCTAGCCCCTCAAGGTCCTGGAAACCTCGCTTCCAAAATACCTTACAGACTTACTCCATCTCTGTCTGACCGCCACCCAACTGAAGGGTATACAATGAGTTACCCCTCCCAACCCCAGGGCAGCTCTTCCTGCCCATGGGTCCTGTCCCCATGCTTTAATAAAATCACCCTTTTACAAAATTCTGTAGTTTATTACTGAAATACATGGTCGTACTTGTAAGATTCAATAGATGGAGGCAGAGACGAGAGGAAAGAGGGAAGCCAAGTTATGGAGCCAAGAAAGCCTTTACTGGGGTCCGCAGTCCCCGAGCGAGGTTCTGTGACTTGAGTAGGGGCTGAGTCAAGGAAGTCGCCCCCGTTTGGGAGGGGCGGGGGTTTTTATGGGTGAGGGCGTTTTGGGTTTGGTCTTGGGGGACAGATTACCAAGTAAGGGCATTTTAGGGTCGCAGCGGGACAGGATAGGTTGCCTGCTTCGTGGGGGTGGGGGAAAACTGGAGCTTCATGATTGGCTGTTTTCAAATGGGGCAGGACATTCCAGGTCTGCAGGTGAGGGGTGGGGGTCGTCAGTGCACGCTGTTCTCCAACCCCCAGAGAAATCGCCGCTGGGTCGCCATCTCAAGGTGACTCCCAAGGTGACTCTTACAGTACCCACACCACCCCACAATAAAAATCTTACTTAGATTCCCCATCTTTCCCCTCAGACCCCCAGCCAGCCCTGCACAAGTGCTCCAGGATTCTCTGCCCACTGGCCATTTTCGAGTGTGTCCATTGGGTAGCCAAGTGGAAACCACCTGGTGCCTTTGTGGAGAAAATGGAGGGGGTGACGGAGCCCCAGAAGGGGCTTATTTGAGGCCCTTGGCCACTTACTCATAAGCCAGCTCTATCTCATCATCTGGACGGGTGGAGGCAAACTCTTCCCGAGTATAGGCATTGTGCCAGTGTAGATGCACTTCGCGGACCACCTCTGGGATGGAGTTTTGGCAACGGGTAGCAGTCAGCCAGAGTGAGCTCATTGCCCTCCAGAAACTTCCTCTAAGAGATACCCTTATCCTCAGCACGGGTCTCATCCACTTCTTCAGGGAGGGGGGGATGTCCAGCGTTTGTTTAAAATTTTCAGGGTTTTCAGGAGCCCTTCTCCAGATTTTCATTGAGAGCTGGGTTCGAATTCTTGATGTAAGCGGAAAATTTGGCAAATACGTCCAGTCTAGCCAGGTGGGATCCAGGGTTCAGAGCTGCCAGCTTGGGGTACCTGGGAGGGCACAGCACTGCCTTCAGAAAATCTCCATCTTGTAGGTGTCCGCATGCACTTCAGTGCCATACAGTGAGAATGGGAGCTGCCCTCCTGGGCACGACTTCTGTACCGTCTCAGTCTGCCTCTGAGTTTCAACAGTAGTGACACTGAAGGTGACTCCCTTGCACCAGAGTACCGTGAACAGTCTGCGGGAGACGGGGCAGTTCCCAGTCCTGGCCTCATTACTGCCGGCCTTCACCAACAATTCAACCTGTGCTTCTTCTTCAGCCATGGCTGCGACCAGGACCCAGAAGCAGCCGGTGCTGGGGAAACTCTAAAATCTCCTTTTTGTACCCAAGATGTCTTCAAGAATTCTTTCTTGACCGTCAGCTCTGGACCACCTCACCATCACCCCAAAACTTCATCACTGGTGCCTTGTATACCTTTCTTCTCACCAGTGGTCTCACTGCTGTACAAGAGTCATCTCATTTCTACATATTTCTGAGTGGGAATTGCAGAGAGTCATGTTTTTGCTTGGCTTGCTGCAATGCAAAGAATCACAAAGAAATGCAAAGACTTCTCATAAAGGTGGATTTTTCACTGCTCTATAAAGATGACTAAAAAAACAAAACAAAATGAAACAATGCACAGATGAGCAAGAACAAGCATTCAGAGAACTGTGACAGCTATGGGGCCAGAGAGGAGTTAGTTGTTTTGTCTGAAAAATAAAATTTCTGGAGGAAGTTTGCCTAACATCACAAAGCCTCTGAGCCAAAGTACCAGAAGTGAAACCCAGGGTTCTGAGCTCCTAAAAATAAAAATATTTTTTTCTCTCTCTCTCTTTCCTTCCTCCTTTCTTTCCTGCTTTCCTTCTTTTCTTTCTTTCTTTCTTTCTTTCTTTCTTGGGAGAGAGAGAGAGAGCTGGTGCAGAAGCGGGGGCAGACAGAGGGAGAAAGAGAGAATCTTAGCAGGCTCCACCCTGGGCATAGAGCCAGACTCAGGGCTCAACCTCACCACTGTGAAATCATGACCTGAGCTGAAATCAAGAGTCAGATGCTTACCTGACTGAGCTACCCAGGTGCCCCAGAGGTCTATTTTCAAGTTACTCTGGAAACAGACCTCCAGAAGCTGTGGGGAAACACTATTGCACCTTATTCTCACACATCCATGAAACTCCCCCTTCAGCCTGTATCTCAGGTTGGCCCAAGAGCAATCAACCACAAGTAGGGTGGTTGGAAACTTCCCTCAAAAATGAGGAACTTCAAAATTGAGGAGTCTATGTTTGTTGTTCCAGGACAATTGTGCTTTATTCTGCCCCAAACAAACCTTATGCAACCCTAAACGCAGAAAATAACAAGTGTTGATGAGGAAGTGGATAAACTGGAAACTTTGTGTATTGTTGATAGGAACGTAAATGTTACAGGTGCTGTGTAAAACAGTATGGCAGTTACCATATGATCCAGAAATCCCACTTCCATGGATATACCCCAAAGAATTGAAAGCAGTGTCTCAAAGAGATATTTTCACATTCATGTTTATAGCAGCATTATTTCCAATATATAAAATGTAGGAACAACCCAAGTGTCCATTGATGAATGAATGGATAAACAGACTGGTATATACAGAAAATGGAATATTATTTACCTTAAAAAGAAATTCTGTTACATGTTATAACATGGATAAACTTTTGGAACATTATGCTATGTGAAATAAGACAGTTACAAAAAGACAAATACTGTATGATCCCCCCTTTTTTCCAAAGTTTATTTTTTTTTAGTAATCTCTACACCCAACATGGAACTCAAACTCAGAACCCTGAGATTAAGAGTCACATGCTCCTCTGACTGAGCCACCCAAGGGCCCTGTATGATCCCCCTTATATGAGGTATCCAGAGTAGTTAAATTTAGGTGACTTGGCTGACTCAGTCAGTGGAATGTGTGACTCTTGATCTTGGAGTTGTAAGTGTGAGCCCCACATTGGGTATAGAGATTACATGAAATGAAATGAAATAAAATAAAATCTTAAAAAAAACACAAAGTAGTCAAATTCACAGAAACAGAAAGTTGAATGGTGGTTACCAGGGGGAAGGGAAAATGAGGATTTGCTCTTTGTGGGTACAGAGTTTCAATTTTGTAAGATGAAAAAGTTTTGGTGATTGGTTGCACAATAATGTAAATATACTTAATACTCCTGAAATGTACAATGAAAAATAGCTAGGATAGTATGGGGCGCCTGGGTAGTTCAGTCTGTTAAATGTCCAACTTCAGCTCAGGTCATGATCTCCTGGGCTGTGGGTTTGAGCCCCATGTCAGGCTCTGTGCTGACAACTCAATGCCTGGAGCCTGATTTAGAGTCTATGTCTCCCCCCACCCCCCTGCCCTTCCCCCACTCTTTCTTGTTCTCTCTCTCAAAAATAAACATGAATAAAATGGGTAGGATGGCAGATTTTATGATCTGTGTTTTTTACAATTAAAAAAATATAAAACACTGACACTAATATAACTTGTATTTCAACTATACTTTAAAAAAATAAGCAAAATATTGAGGTGGCTGCATGGTTCAGTTGGTTAAGCATCCAACTCTTGGTTTCAGAGCAGGTCTTGATCTCACAGTTCATGAGATCGAGCCTCCTGCTTAGGATTCTTTCTACCTCTCTCTGTTCTTCCCCCTTCTTGTGTGTGCACACACATGTTCTTTCTATCTCTCTCCAATAATAAATAAATGAACTTTTTAGAAAAGTGAAATATTTAATGGGGCACCTGGGTGGCTCTACTGATTAAGCATCTGGTGCTTGATTTCAGCTGAGGTTATGATCTCACAGTTCTTGAGTTCAAGCCCTGCATTGGGTTAGGGATTGACAGTGCAGTGCCTGCTTGGGATTCTTTCTCTCTCTCTCTCTCTCTCTCTCTCTCTCTCTCTCCTTCTTTCTCTGCCCCTCTTACACTCTCTTTCTCAAAATAAATAAATAAACTTTAAAAAGTAAAATATTTAAAACACTAAGTGAACAGATTTAAAAGCAAATTAGATATAATTAAAAAGCAAGTTAATAAACTAGAAGATAGATCTGTAGGTATTATTCAGAATATAATACAGAGAAACAAAGAGATGTTAGGAAATATGAACGATGCAAGGAGAAGGTCTAACATACTGACAAGTGGCTTCTAGAATAAAAGAATGAAGAAAATAGAAAAGAGACATTATCAATGACAAAATGCCTGAGAAATTTCCCAGAACTGATGAAAAATATGAATCCTCTGATTCAGAAATTAGTATGAATCACAGGAATAAATAGAAATTAAAAAATTAAAATAAATTCACCTTACACGGTTTTTAGGGAATCTGTGGAAGATCAAAGACAGGGATATGAGATTAAAAGTATCCAGAGAGCAAACCAGATGAACAACCAATGACTGACTCACTGAATGGGTAAACAAACATTTTACATCAATATGTGGACTATCCAGAGCTAAAAAGAGATAAGCTATCAAGTCATAAAAAGATATGGAGGAAACTTAAATGTGCATCACTAAGTGAAAGAAACCAACCTTGAAAAGGCTACAAACATATTGTTTGATTCCAAGCATATGACAGTCTGGAAAAATGCAAAAAAATTCTGCAAAACTATGGAGATAGAAAAAAGATCAGTGCTGGCAGGTGTTATTGAGGGAGATGGATGCATAGGTGGGGCACAGGATTTTTAGGAGAGTGAAACTCTTCTGTATGGTCCTCTCATGATGGGTTCATAGTATTTATACATTTTTCCAAGCCCATAGAATGGACAACACCAAGAATGAATCCACTCTGAGCGATAATAATGTTAATACAGGTTCATTGTTTGTAACAAATCAATCACTCTGGTTGAGGATAATTTTTTTTTTAGAGAATCTTTTTAAAAATTTTTTACTTTTTATTTTTTATTTTTTGAGAGACAGAAATAGCATGAGCAGGGGAGGGGCAGAGAGAGAAACACAGAATCAAAAACAGGCTTCAGGCTCTGAGCTGTCAGCACAGAGCTCAATGTGGGGCTTGAACCCATGAGCCATGAAATCATGACCTGAGCTGAAGTCAGACGCCCAACCGAGTGAGCCACACAGGCGCCCAGAGAATCTCTTTAAAAAAAAAAAATAATTTATTGTCGAATTAGCTAACATACAGTGTACACAGTGCACTCTGGCTTCAGAAGTAGATTCCCATGATTCATCACTTACATACAACACCCAGTGCTCATACCAACAAGTGCCCTCCTCAATGCCCATCTCCCAATTTCCCCTCCCCACCCCCAATCAACCCTCAGTTTGTTAGAGAGAGAGAGAATCATAAGCAGACTGCGTGGTCAGCCTGGAGACTGACATCGGGGCTCCATCCCATGACGCTGGGATTATGACCTGAGCTGAAATCAAGAGTCAGATGCTCAACTAACTGAGCCACATAGGCACCCACAAATTTATCACTCCAGTATAGGATGTTGACAGAGTTTGTATTTAGGTGTCAGGGGGTCTTTTAGGGTTCCCAGACCCAACATGTAGGGGTTTACTCCACAAAACACTAGGCTTACAAGCAGGATACAAGCAGGGTGTCCCAAAATTTAACTCAACTCTGACACTACTTACCCAGAGATAGCATCAGGTTCCGCAGGCTAAGGGTTTAGTTCTACAGGATTGCCCCCTCATTTCCCACTTCAGACACCAGTCACAATCCCCACACCAATGCCTGTGCTTTTGACCTACTAGCTACACACTGGAAATTTCAACAACCTCCTCCTTAGGCTGGGTCAATTTACTTAAGTGGCTCACAGAACTCAGGGAAACACTTATGTTTTCTATTAAAGGAAATGATAAAGAAAAAGATATAATAAAGGATATGAATCAACAGCCAGATGGAGAGATACATACGCCAAGTTCCCCCAGAATATAATACAGAGAAACAAAGAGATGTCCTTGTGGAGCTTGGGGTCTGACCTGGTGCTTTGTGGAAATGTATGGCTCCTAAAGCGTGAAAGCTCTCTGGAAGAAAAAGAGCAGAAAGCTCTCCTCTTGGGTTTTTGTGAAGGTCTTTTACATAATCATGATTGACTAAGTCATTGGCCATTGGTTGAATCAACCGCTAACTTCTCTCACCTCTGTGAAAAGGGTGGAACTGAAAGTTACAACCATTTAATCACCTGGTGCGTCCATCCGGCAATCAGACCCCACCCTTGGGCGGGGTCCAAAAGTCACCTTCAATAATAAGACACACATTTCACTTTTATGGCTCTGAAGCATTTTCAGGAACTATAGGGGGAGAACAAATATACCTAGGAAATGTATATTATGAAGAGCAAATATATCTGAGAAGTTTATGATCAAATACATACTTCTTATAAATCATTATATCATACCAGGAAATAGGAGCTTTCTGTATTCTCTACTCAATTTTGCTGTGAATCTAAAACTACTCTAAAAAAAATCTATTTAAAGAAAACCCCAAATGAAAAAAAAAACCACCCAAACATCTAGAGAGAAAAAAAACAAATGGCCAACAAAAAAACAATAATTACACTGTCAGCAAACATCTCAAAACAAAACAAGAGATCTATTTATTTTTATTTATTTATTTATTTATTTATTTATTTATTTATTTCTGAGAGAGAGTCCATGCACGAACAGGGGAAGGGCAGAGAGAGAGAAGGGGACAGAGGATCTGAAGTGGGCTCTGTGCTGACAGCAGAGAGCCCAATGTGGGGCTGGAATTCATGAACTGGGAGATCATGGCCTGAGTGGAAGTTGGAAGGTTAATTGACTGAGTTACCCAGGTATCCCTTTAAATTTTCTTCAGTAATCTCTATACCCAACATGTGGCTTGAACTCATGACCCTGAGATTAAGAGTCACATGCTTTTCTGGGGCGCCTGGGGGGCTCAGTTGGCTAAGCGTCAGACTTCGGCTCAGGTCATAATCTTATGGTTTGTGGGCTCCAGCCCTGCGTCAGGCTCTGTGCTGACATCTGGGAGCCTGGAGGCTGCATCAGATTCTGTGTCTCCCTCTCTGTCTGTCCCTTCCCCACTCATCTCTGTTTGTCTCTCTCTCTCAAAAATAAATAAACATTAAAAAAAAAATAGTCACATTCATTTCCAACTGAGCCATCCAGGTCCCCCACAACAAATTTTAAAAAATAAAAAAATATACATAACCAGAAACTTAAGGTTGGTTATTGCTATATATGGTCTTGCTCTATTCTCTACTCCCTTTTCCCTACCCAATTTCTGTTTGTTTTCATTAATACCTATGGAAGCTTTTATTTTGTAAATAGGAAAAGTATAGGTAGGAAAAAAGTTTATTGAGAGAGGAAAGGGTATTTGGATTTTAGTAGTCATACTGACCTTGTGAGGGACAAGATTTAGAAAGGCCGTTGGTGGATTTTCATTTTTGGGGGGGTAAGATTATTTCCACATTAGTCTTTATGGGTTAGACTTGAAAAAAACTTGATGGTGCCCAAATGTATAGGAGCTTGGAAGCTCTGAAGGATATTTGGATACATTATCTCATTTAGTCTCTGGAAAGGGTGACTCTCCAACTCTGTCAGGCAGTTTCAATCACAATATTTCTAGATATCTTGCTTAATCTTGTACTTCCTGATATTTACTGGCTGAAATTCTGTAGGATTCTCTAATTCCAATGTTTCTTTTTATTTATGAACAGAGAAAGGCAAGGTAAGGTTTTGAAAATTTTTACTCATATAGCCTGGACCTTTCTCGGGAATTTGGACTGCTGTCTGAATGTAACCGCTGGAATGTCTAAATAAATATCTCAAACTTAATATGTCCCCAAATTAAGCTCTTGGTTTAGTTCTTTCAATTTACTGGTCTTGCAGTCTTTCCTATTGCAGAGAATGGCAATACAGAAGCATAGGCCCTCTTATGGATGCGTAGGCCAAAAACTTGGAAGCATCCTTCTCTTTTGAGGCTGGGGGGTGGGCGGTGGTGGGCAGAGAGAGAGAGAGAGAGAGAGAGAGAGAGAGAATCCCAGGCAGGCTCTGCACTGACACTGGGCTCCATTTCACAAACTGTGAGATCATGACCTGAGCCGAAATCGAGAGTCAGACACTTAACCAACTGAGCCACCCAGGTGCCTCTCTATTCTTCTTTATTTTTATTTTATTTAAAAAAAATTTTTAAACATTTATTCATTTTTGAGAGAGAGATAGAGTGTGAGTTGGGAAGGGGCAGAGAGAGAGGGAGACACAGAATCCAAAGCAGGCTCTGGGCTCTGTGCTGGCTCAAACCCACAAACTGTGAGATCATGACCTGAGTCGAAGTCGGATGCTTAACCAACTGAGCCACCCAGGCGCCCCTCTACTCTTCCTTAAACAAAATTTTTTTTTACTTAAGTAAACTCTATAGCCAATGTGGGGCTCAAATTCATGACCCTGAGCTCAAGAGTTGTATGCTCCACAGACTGAGCCAGCCTGGCGCCCCATGAATCCTTCCCTTTTTCTGTACAGCTCGTGCATAGTCCATTAGGGAATCTTGTTCACTCTACCATTCAAGATATATCTACCATCCAACCACTTCTCATTACCTCCTTAGTGGTCCAAGTTTCCATTATCTTTCACTTGGATCACTGACTGTCATGGCCTCTTTATTTTTTATTTAAAAAAATTTTTTTAATGTTTTTATTTATTTTTGAGAGAGAGAAACAGCGTGAGCAGGGGAGGGTCAGAGAGAGAGGGAGACTCAGAATCTGAAGACAGGCTCCAGACTCTGAGCTGTCAGCACAGAGCCTGACACGGGGCCCGAATCCATAAACCGTGAGATCATGACCTGAGCCGAAGTCCGACGCTTAACCGACTAAGCCACCCAGGCGCCCCTGTCATGGCCTCTTTAATAATAATTGGTTGAAGCTCAATAAAGACATATTGAGTGAATAAATGAAGCAATGCTCAGGTATGGATTATCATTGGCTCTCCGGTGATTCATGGTTAAATTTGTGATCCCTTGCCATATTTTGGAGAGAGAGTGGGAAGAAGTAATATTTGGGCAGCAAGTTCTGTGAGATTTTAGAGGAGACAATTGGGAAAATTATAACAAACCATGAAAATTACAGGTAAGAGTTAGTGGAATTGGGACTCTGAGTGGGACTCAGGTCACTGAGTGCCCCATCCCTGCTGTTGGGATTGCCCATTCTTTGCCTGTGTAGAGACTGGCTGGATACCCTGCTTCCTTCTGGCGACCAGTCCAACCTGGGATCCTGTGAGGCGATCTCTAGGAAGCCCAGAAAGATGAACGATCTTTGCTGAAGACCAGGTGAAGAGAGCAGCTTTCCTTCTCAGCTCTGGCGGTGCTGCATCCTATGGAAGGAGAGAGTTGAGTGGAGTGGGCAATCTCCTCCAACTGCGTCTGGAGAACAAAGGGAAGAAAGGTAAGGAAAAAGGTGAGGAAGGAAAGGTAAGGAAGGCATGTAGGTGTGGTCTTTCTTCTCCTCCAGGGACACCCTTTACCCCTCCTTCTCCCTCTCCCCACAGGAGATCCAGCAGCTGCTTCTAGGTCTTTTCTTGCTTTGAGAGGCCTTCCAGAAGCTCATTGTTCTTTCCCCTCTTTTTTTAGTCATTCTTTGAGTGAACACCTAAAGCCTGGTTCCCTCCACTTGGTCACTCAAGAGCTCCTCTCCAGACTGGCTAATGGAGTATGGTTTGGGGAAAGTGCCTGGCTGGGTCCCCTACATGTTGAGTTCAATTTCCTCCTTTGGGTGTGTTTCAGCTTCCAACCAGGATGTTTGCCACAGCAATTAGAACAACCACACTGCATGGAGGTTCTTAAAGCTACATAGGCAAACAAAACCCAGAAAGGAATTCTTAAGAAAAGCCAAGTAGTTATCAGAATTTCCACTCTCGTCAGACCCAGAAGCTCTGTACTAGCCTACCCATAGCTGCTGAGTGAGAATTATTTAACCAGCTTGAATTCCTTCTCTAACCGCGTCGAAATCCGACATCCTGAGGGAAAGGGACGTCTCCCCCACCACTGCCCTGCTCTTCCCCAAGCCTTCCCCATCCAGCCAGTAGCATTGTTCTTCGCCTGGCTGCTTGAGAGAAAAACCTAGAAGTTTGTCTTTGTTTTTCCTTATCCCTCACTTCTCATCATTTCCAGCAGGAAGGCCTGTTGCCTCTGTGGAGGCATGGTGAGTGAGACTCTGTACCGTGTGGCTCCAGCCGCTGTCTCCAGTCACACGTCTGCTGAGCTCTCCCTCAGCCCGTGGCTTTGTCTGTTCCTTCAATGGTCTCAGCACCACAGTTGCTGTTGGCAATGCTTAAAATGCTCCGTGAGGATTTCCTCTGGCTAGCTCCTTAGGATTTAGGCCTCAGGCTAGTACTATTGCTCTATAATGAAACCTGCCAAAACGAAGTGGCTTCAAAACAGAAGTCATTTATTTTGCTTATATATCAGTCATTTGGGCTTGGCTTGATGGGAAAGATGCATTTTTTGTTCCGAGCAGCATGAGCTGGGCCAAATCACCAGAGAACTGGGGATCTGCTTCTAAGGTGGCTTACTCACGTGACTGGCAGCGTGCAGGCTTGGAGGGCTTTGGTTGTTCCTGTGGCTTGATTTCTAGAAAAGTGTCCCAAAAGACTCAGATGGAAGCTGTATTGTCTTTCACTTTTTTTCAAGTTTATTTATTTTGAATTTTTTACATGTTTATTTATTTCTGAGAGACAGAGAGACAGTGTGATCAGGGGAAGGACAGACAGACAAGGATACACAGACTCCTAAGCAGGCTCCAGGCTCTGAGCTGTCAGCACAGAGCCCTATGCAGGGCTTGAACTCATGAACCACGAGATCATGACCTGAGCTGAAGTCGGACGCTCAACCGACTGAGCCACCCAAGTGCCCCTATTTATTTATTTTGAGAGAAGGAAAGAGAGAGACAGAGCTTAAGCATGTATGAATTGGGGAGGGGCAGAAAGAGAGAGAGGGGAGAGAGGCTCCCAAGCAGGCTCCACACTGTCAGTGCAGAACCTGATATGGGGCTGGATTTCACAAACCCTGAGTCATGACCTGAGCCAAAATCAAGAGTTGGACTCTTAACTGACTGAGCCACCCAGGCGCCCCAGCTGTATTGTCTTTCATGACAAAAGTCACATAGCATCACTTGGTTGACTTTATTAGTCGAGCAAGTCAAAAGACCTGTCCAAGGATGCCTGGGTGGCTCAGTCAGCTAAGTGTCTGACTTCAGCTCAGGTCATGATCTCACAGTTTGGGTGTTCAAGCCCCCCATCAGGCTATCAGCACAGAGCCTGCTGTGGACCCTCTGTCCCTTCTCTCTCTGCTCCTCTCCAGCTCGTGCTCTTTCTCTCAAAAATAAACAAACATTAAAAAAAAAGACCTGTCCAACTTCAAGTGGAGGAAACATGGACCCTACCTCTTGAAGAGGGAGTCTCAAGGTTTACAGAAATGGAAATATTGCTTTTCTGGATAATTCTGGGTATTGCTTTCTGCCACAGCTACATCCTCAGAGTGACTGTCACTGACCACCCTGTGTAATTTAGCTCTTCTTCCCCACTCCAGATGTCATTATCACTTGAGCCTCTGGTTCCCTCATACCTACCATCTACCATTATGTCAAATTATATTGTCTTTTTATTTATTTGCTCGCTTTCAGCCTTACACAAGAATATAAATCCTTTGAGAGCAAGAGCCTTGCATGAAGGGAGGCCAGATGGGAAGCTGGTGCACTAAGCCCCGGAAGTTGCAGTCAGAGAGGTGACGGCTGTTTAGAGATAATGTAAGGTTGGAGATGGTGGTCTTTGGAGACTGACTGACTATAGGGGATGAGGGGAGAAAGGAGGACGTCGGATGGAGAAAGGGTTCGGGACTGAGGGAGAGCATAGCTCAGCCATGCTGAGACCTGCACTACTGGAGGGGTGAAAGGGTGTTATATGTGTGGGGAGGCTGGCTAGATGCATCCTGAATCCCTTTCCTCATTTCTCCAAGCTTCCAGCCACATTTCCCAGCCCGCCTGCAGTTAGGTGGGGGGCAGGTGAAACTATGGTTAAAGAAATGCAAGTGGAAGCTGATGTGGACCACTTTCTGGGGTGGCCTATTATAAGCCGCCGTGCAAGATTGTGCATGTCCTCTTTCCTTTCCTTATAGGAGGTGTGGTAACGGTGGTGGCCTCACAGATGGGGCAGGCCTGGGCTCCTGAAAGACTCTGGAGGAGAGAACTGCTCCCTCACAAATTTTTTCTTTCATGACCCAGAATTTTTGAAGAGACAAGGGCAGCTGTACTGTGTCCTCCAGTTGGGATTTATCTCAACGTTTCTTCATGTTGTTATTTAATGTCTTCCTCTATTCTTTGTATTTTCTGTCAACTGAAAGTCAGCTCGACAGCTTAATTAGATTCAGGTTAACTTTTCTGGTAAGAAATATTTCAAAGATAATGTACTTTTATATTGATTCTTACAAGACGGACATCAATGTTAGGTTGTCCCACCTCTGGCGATGTTATGTTTGAAGACTGAGTTTAGATGGTGTTTGCTAGAGTTCTCCATTGTAAAGGCATTTCCCCCTTTTGCATTTCATATGTAAGCTATGGGGTAACCCTTGGTCACCATTCTAACATCCTGTTCCTGACCAACACATCATGTAATCTTTCTAGCATCTGTTGTGGTTTATTCCCTCAGTTGTTTATATTTACTATTTTTCTAGCATTTGTTCAGCAATTTTCTATGTGCTGGGCATTCTCTTACAGTTCTACCTGTATTTTCTCTCTTTCACTCTTTCTCCCTTCCTTCCTTCCTTTCTTTCCTTCTTTCTTTCTTATCTCTACACTCAGCGTGGGACTTGAACTCACCACCCTGAGATCAAGAGTTGCATGCTCTGCCAACTGAGGCAGCCAGGTACACCTATATTTTCTTTTCTAATTGTCACAGTAATAGAGGTAATGAGATAACTTTATTTTATAAGTGAGGAAGTTGTGAAATGGAGAAGGTGTGTTAGTTTTCTACTGCTACTATCATAAAACACCACAAGCTCAGTGACTTAAAACTGCAGAAATTTATCTTAGAGTTCTGGAGGTCAGAGGTTTGAAAGACGTCTCACTGGACTGAAATTAAGGTGTAAGTGAGGCTGCTTTCCTCCGGAGGGCTTTAAGGAAAAATCTATTTCTTTGCAGCTTTTATTTTTTTATTATAATTTTTTAAAGTTTATTTATCTGACAGAGAGAGAGAGAGAGAGACAGACAGACAGAGAGAGAGACAGAGACACAGAGTAACGTGCAAGTGAAAGAGGGGCAGAGAGAGAGAGGGAGAAAGAAAGAATCCCAAGGAGGCTCTGTGTACTGTCAGTACAGAGCCCAATGCAGAGCTTGAACTCTTGAACTATGAGATCATGATCTGAGCCAAAGTAGGACATTTAACAGACTGAGCCACCCAGGCACATTTTCCTTCCAGTGTTTTTTTTTTTTTAATGTTTTTTATTTATTTTTGAGAGACAGAGAGAGACAGCGCCAGCAGGGGAGGGTCAGAGAGAGAGGGAGACACAGAATCTGAAGCAGGCTCCAGGCTCTGAGCTGTCAGCACAGAGCCCGATGTGGGGCTCAAACTCATGAATTGCAAGATCATGACTTGCACCGAAGTCAGATACCCAACCAACAGAGCTCTCAGGCGCCCCGTCTCTCTGAAGTCTCTAGAGAAGCTGATCTGCACCCTCTCCTAGCCTCCGGCGCTGCTGGCCATCCTCGGGGTTCTTTGGTTTGTTATGCAGCATTCTGGTGTGCCTGCCTCCACTGGCCCGGGGGTTCATCCCCGTTGTCTTTGTCTTGTCCCTTGGTTATAAGAACACCAACTGTATGGGATTGGGGCCCACCCTAGGGGGCTCATCTTAACTTGATCCCATCTGAGATGACTTTCCAAGTAAGGTCACAAGTACCACTGTTTAGGACTTTGACATAAATTATTTGGAATTCTTCTGTTTAGGAGAGTTATCACTTTACCTTATTCATCTATTTATTTATTTAATCATTTATATACATGAGTATGAGTTGACATTTGCTATGTTTATTTATTAACTTCAGAAGTCATTTTGGGATTTTCTACATAGATAGTCATGTCACTTGTAACTCCTTCCCAATCTTCATATCTTTTTGTTTGTTTGTTTTAATAAGCTCTAAGCCTAATATGGGGCTTGAACTCACAACCCTGGGATCAGTAGTCACTGGTAGTGGCATGCTCTACTACTGACTGAGCCTGCCAGGTGCCCCCAGTCTGCATATATTTTATTTCCTTTTCTTGCCTTATTGTAACTAGGACTCCTAGCACAAGGTGGACTAAGAGGGGTGAGATAATGGGGCTCCTGGGTGGCTCAGTGGATTAAGTGACAGACTCTTGATTTTGATTCAGCTGATCATCTCACTGTTCATGAGCTTGAGCCTCAGGTCTGCCTCTGCGCTGACAGCGGGGGGCCTACTTGGCTTTCTCTCTTTCCTGCTCTCTCTTTGCCCCTCCCCCACTCATGTGCGTGCATGTGCTCTCTCACTCTCTCTTCCAAAAATAAATAAATAAGCATTTAAAAATAAAAAGAGAGGCGAGAGAAGGACCATGTGCAGCATAGCCAGTGACGACAGCTCAGCACAGCTCAGCTCAGTGAACCAGATCCCAGTACAGAGGGGCAGGCTCCAGGAGCGGGAGATGCATTTACATATGAAGATTATCAGAACACTGCAAAATGGCCTCTGTGCCATACCAAGCCCTGACCTCAGGTGGCAGTGATCTGTGGTTCTGGGTTAGGAGGTCTGGCCAATTAAGTCAGGCCCAGATCTTCAACTACAGTGAGAGACCAAACTTTCCCCGAAGCACAGAGCCAGTCAAACGCCCATGTGTCTGGATTCCTGAACGGCAGATCCTGTGTGATGATGCAGGCGGGTTCCACAGGGATGAAGCCCACCCACTCTCAGTGGGGGTTCTCTGCCTGCTGGGCGTGGACACCCTGGTGGTCACCGATGCAGCTCCAAGTGTGAGGTTAGAGATGCCATGCTGATCTGTCATCGTATCAGCCTACCTGGTTTCTGTGCTTTGAGCCCTCTCAGAGGGCCCAGTGAGGAAAGGTTTGGCATTTGTTTCCCTGTCATGTCTGAGGCCCATGATTGGGACGTGAAGCGGAAACAAACAGGGGAGCAGACAAAGCTTCAGCAAGGCACGTATGTGATAGGGGCAGGCCCCACCGATGAGACTTGGCCGAGTCTCACCTGCTGCAGAAGCTGGGGGCAGACACTGTCGGCCTGAGCCCAGTACCAGAAGTCCCAGTTGCAAGGTGCTGTGGACTTCGAGTCTTTGGCGTCTCCCTCCTCACTAACCAAGTCCTCCTGGATTATGAAAGCCAGGGGACGATCACGAGGAAGTATTAGAGGCCGGGAAACAAGCCGTGCAGAAATTGGAAATTTGTCTCCTTTCTTATGGCTAGCATTCCACAGTCCTGGAGTGCTCTCGGCCTCTCCCTACTGGGATCCAGGTAGCTACTACCGACGTTGGCCCCTTGCTGGGGTCACACGCCTCTGCCCTTATGTAGGAGGAGAAAGAAGAGGAAGATCCCTTCCTTCCCCTTCCCCTTTTCTCCCGCAGACCCTGCTGCGCTGGCTCCTCTGTGCTCAGTTGTCTCAAAGCATTTTCACCTCTTCTTCCCCCAGAGCTAGAGCCCGAGCCCTCCCCTGGAGCTGTGTATATGGCCTGGGTGTGACTTGGGCTGTCAAACTTGGCCCAGTAGCTGCTGCTGTCTTTCTGAGATAATGTTTTCACATTCCTGGAGACTCAGTCTGCTTCCTCCCAAGCACTAGAGACCACATATGGGCCAGTCCAGTCCAATACTTCTTGGACTCCAATACTTCAATATATAGATATAGATATCTTTAAAGTTTATCTATTCATTTTGCGGGGGGTGGGGGGATGGTCAGTGAGAAAGGTGGACAGAGGCCTGGAGGCTTTGTGCTAACAGCACAGAGCCCAGTGCGGGGCTCAAAGTCATTAACTGTGACTTCATGACCTGAAGCTGAAGTTGGACGCCTAACTGACTGAGCCACTCAGGCAGATGAAATGAATAAAAGAATGGTGAGAGAGGGCATCCTTGACTTGTTCCCAATTTTAGGGGAAAAGCATCCAGTTTCTCACTATTAAGTATAGCATTAGCTCTAGGGATTTTTGCCCATTTGGACAATCTCATTTTTAAAAAATATTTATTTTAATTTCAATATGATTAACATACAGTGTCATATTAGTTTCAAGTGTACAGCAGAGTGATTCAACAATTCCATACGTCACCCAGTGCTCATCACAGCAAGTGCACTCCATAATCCCCATCACCTATTTCACCCATTCTCCTGCCACCTCCCTGCTGGTAATCATGTTTGCTTTCTACAGTTAAAGTCTGTTTCTTCTCTCTCTCTTTCCTGCTGCTAGTTTGTTTTGTTTCTTCAAATCCACAAATGAATGACATCATATAGTATTTCTCTTTCTTTGACTGACTTATTTGCTTAGCATTTTACTCTCTAGCTCCATCTGTGTTGTTGCAAATGATAAGATTTCATTCTATTTTATGGCCAAATCATATTCCATTGTATATGTATACTACGTATTCTTTATCAATTCATCAATCTATGGACACTTGGTCTGCAACCATATCTTGGCTATTATAAATGATGCTGCCATAAACATAAGGGTGCATATATCTCTTTGAATTGGTGTTTTTGTATTCTTTGGGTAATCACTCAGCAGTGATATTGCTGGATCATAGGGTAGTTCTATTTTTAACTTTTTGAGGAACCTCCAGATCGTTTTTCAGATTGGCTGCACCAGTTTACATTCCCATTAATAATGCATGAGGGTTCCTTTTCTCCACATCCTCCCCAACACTTGTTGTTTCTTGTATTGTTAATTTTAGCCATTCTGATAGATGTGAGGTGATATCTCATTGTGGTTGTGATTTGCACTTCCCTGATGATAATTGATGCTGAGTATCTTTTCATGTGCCTGTTGCCCAACTGCGTATGCCTGCTTTGAAGAAATGTCTGTTCATGTCTTCTGCCCATTTTTAAGTTGGATTACTTGGTTGTTTTGGTGTTGAGTTGTATAGTTCTTTATATATTTTGGATACTAGCCCTTCATTGACTATGTAATTTGCAAATATCATCTCTCATTCCATTCTGTAGGTTGCCTTTTAGTTTTGTTGAGTTTGTTGATCTTTGCTGGGCAGAAGCTTTTTATTTTGAGGTAGTCCCAATAGATAATTTTTGCTTTTGTTTCCCTTGCCTCAGGGGACCTATCTAGAAAGAAGTTGCCCTGGCCAATGCCAGACAAGTTACTGCCTGTGTTTTCTTCCCTTCTAGGATTTTAATGGTTTCCTGCCTCACATTTAGATGTTTAATTCATTTTTTTAAATGTTTTTTTTTATGTCTTTTATTTATTTTTGAGAGACAGAGAGACAGTGTGAGCAGGGGAGGGTCAGAGAGAGAGGGAGACAGCAGGCTCCAGGCTCTGAGCTAGCTGTCAGCACAGAGCCCGATGCAGGGCTCGAACCCATGAACAGTGAGATCATGACCTGAGCCGAAGCCGGTTGCTTAACCGACTGAGCCACCCAGGCGCCCCTGTTTAATTCATTTTGAGTTTATTTTTATGTATGGCATAAGAAGCTGATCCAGTTTCATTCTTGTCTGTGTTGATGTCCAGTTTTTTCCTGACACCATTTGTTGAAGAGACTGTCTTTTTCCCATTGGATATTCTTTCTTGCTTTGTTGAAGATGAATTGACTATATAATTGTGAATTTATTTTTGGGGTTTCTATTCATTTCTGTGGATCTATGTGTCCATTTTTGTGCCAGTACCATACTGTTGTCATTACTACAGCTTTGTAATAAAACTTGAAGTCCAGAATTGTGATGCCTCCAGTTTTGCTTTTCTTTTGCAAGATTGCTTTGGGGATTTGAGGTCTTTTGTGACTTTATACACATTTTAGGATTGTTGGGGTGCTTGGCTGGCTCAGTCGGAGGAACATGCAACTTTTGATCTCAGGATTGTGAGTTTGAGCTCCATGTTGGGTGTAGAGATTACTTAAAAATAAAATCTTCAAAAAAAATGTCAAGATTGTTTATTCTAGTACTGTGAAAAATGCTGTTGGTATTTTGACAGGTTGCACTGAATGTGTAGATTGCTTTGGGTAGAATTTACATTTTAACAATATTTGTTCTTCCATCCATGAGTGTGGAATATCCTTCTATATCTGTGGGTTGTCACAATCTGTTTTGTTTATTTTTATTTTTTATGTTTATTTAATTTTGAGAGGGAGAGAGAGGCAGAGCATGAGTGGGGGAGGGACAGAGAGAGAGGGAGACAGAATTTGAAGAGGCTCCAGGTTCTGAGCTGTCAGCACAGAGCCTGACACTGGGCTCCAACTCACAGACCATGAAATCATGACCTAAGCCAAAGTCAGATGCTTAACTGACTGAGCCACCCAGACACCCCACAATCTCTCTTTTTTAATCTGTGTATTTAGATGATTCACATATGAAAACTATTTGTAAAATATACTTTATTTTTTAGAGCAGATTTAGGCTTACAGCAAAATTGAGCAGAAAGTAGGAGAGTTCTTAGATATTTTCTCCCTGTTCGTGGCTTGTCTTCTGATTCTCTTGAGACAATTCACATTTAAAGTGATTACTGATTGGATTTATATTCACCAGGCTTGTAACTTTTTCCCATTTTTATTCTTGTTCTTCATTTCTTGTCTCCTCCCTTTCTTCTGCCTCCTCTGGTTTTAATTGAGAATTTTTGTATGATTCCATTTTCAACTTGATCTCTTTTTGAAGAAAAGTTTTGCTGTTATTAGTTACACTAGTGGTTCTCAACTGACAACGATTTTGCTCCCTACATGATATTTGGCAATTCCTGAGACATTTTTCATTGTCCTAACTGTGAGGTATTGCCAGTATTGGTAGGTAGGAGCTGGTGAACACCCTTTAATGCATACTACTGTCCTCCAGGGCAGAGAATGATCTGGTCCAAACTGTCAGGGGTTCCACACGTGCTCCCCTTTGTCCACTGTGGAAAAGCAGTTCTACTTCCTTCTGCTGATCGGATCAGTTGCCTTTTCCACAATGGCGACTCCTTCTCTCATTGGCAGGATGCTGGTGAGGAGCTGTAGCTTGTAGTTCAGTGGGAACTTGTGGTGTTCCTTGGCAAGAGCGTAGCCTGTTTGGGGACCAGAACCTTCCACCTTGCAGAGTCCAGAGTTGCAGGCATGGGAAGCACAAATTAGGTCATGGAGTGATGGCAAACGGGCCACTCCTGCTTCTCCTCTTTAGTTTCCAGACCCAGGAGGATGTTTTGTTCCCCTGTAGCTTACCTTCTTCTCCTGCTGAGCTGACCAATTGTCTCTTGGCCATCTGCACGCCAGTCTTGTGGCTCTTCAGGTCCGTCTCCTGTCTTCCACTTGGATTAGTTTTGCCTTTCAGGTTGCCATTAAACTCCTGCCACTGGGTCTCTGGTTTCCCCCTCTGGGAAGCTTCCCTGATTCCTAAGGCACTCAGGAAGCTCAGACCAGCACCTCAGACTTTCAGTCTTGTGCTATGGAATGCCTCTGCAGATCTTTACCGAGATAAAATGTCCTGAGACCATAACTTAAGAAGAATGGGGTAGACTTTTGGAGGAGCAATCCGTATTGCTGAGTTTATTTATCTAATTTTTGTAATTTTAATTCTTTGGTTAGAATGGGGTATTTTATAGGATATACTGAGAGGCCTGGTAGGACTGGTTGGTTTTTTGGTTGTTTTTGTTGTTTGTTTTGAAGTGCTCAAATGTTTGTTTCACAGTGCTCAAAGTTCAAAAGGCACAAACAATACTCAGTGAAGTGTTTCCCTTCTACCTATTTTCCAGCCACCCAATTCCCCTCCCCCCTTTTAAAAAATGTTTGTTTGTTTATTTCGAGAGAGAGAGAGACACACACACAGTGCCAGCAGGGGAGGGTCAGAGAGAGAGAGAAACACAGAATCTGAAGCAGGCTCCAGGCTCTGAGCTGTCAGCACAGAGCCCGACATGGGGCACGAACCCACCAACCGCAAGATCATGACCTGAACTGAAGTCGGCTGCTTAACCAACTGAGCCACCCAGGTGCCCCAATTAACTTGTGTTTTTGGCTTAGTTCATCTTGGGGATTTTTCCATATTGGCCCATACAGGTTTGCTTCATTAACTTTAATGTCTACACAATCTTTCATTGGATATATGCATCATAATTGAACTATTCCTCTGTTGACAGACATTTAGATTGTTTTCACCTTTCTTTTTTAAGTTTATTTATTTTGAGAGAGAGAGAATTCCAAGTAGGCTCTGCACACAGAGCCCAATGTGGGGCTTAATCCCACAAACCATAAGATCATGACCTGAGCCAAAATCAAGAGCCAGGTGGTTGATTGACTGAGCCCCCCTGGTGCCCCATGGTTGACAAGACTGCCACAAACCTTCTTGTTCATGGGTCTTCGTGCAAATGTGCAAGGATATCTTTATGGTAAGCTCTTAAAAGTAGAATTTCTGGGTCAAAAACTAGATGCATTTAAAAATTTTGATTGATCCTGACTGACTGTTCAGATAACAGGTCAAACTAGGTCTCATGGGCGGAACTGAGGCCCTAGAGCCAAGTCCTCCTCAGTCCTCCCATGACACATGTCCCAGCATTCCACAGGACTCACCACTTTCTGACATTTGGTCTGACTTGCTGATATGGGTCTCAAGATGTCTCTATTGGCAAAATCTTCCTAAAGTTATATTTTATTCTATAGAATAGACACATCACAATCTGCTTAGTCATGTCCCTATTGAGGGTGCACCAACATGGAGCTATGCAGATAACCTTATTGAGAGCTTTTGGTGAACAGGTCAACTTGTGCTTTTTGTCAAGTAGTTGCCTAAGCAAATAATAATAGCTAACATTTACTGAACACTTGCTATGAGCCAGGTACTGCTGTAAACCACTGTGATGTATTTTCTCAAAAACCCTGAGTTAGGTATTATTATTAAGTTAATTTTATAGATGTGAAGGTGTAGGCATACAGGTAAACAATATTTTCTGAGTCCTAGACCTGATAAGAGATGGGGCTGGAGTTAAAACCCAGTCATTCTAGGGGCACCTGGCTGGCTCAGTTGACAGAACATATGACCCATGTTCTTGAGGTTATGAGTTCAAGTCCCACACTGGGTGTGTAGAGTTTACTTAAAAAATGAAAACAATGGGACCCTTGAGTGGCTGACTTGGTTAAGCCTCTGACTTCAGCTTAGGTCATGGTCTCACATTTCTTGAGTTCCATCCCTGCATGGGGCTGTGTACTGACAGTGTGGAGCAAGTTTTGGATTCTCTCTTCTCCCCCCCCCCCACTCGTTGTCTCCCCCCCCCCCAGCCTGTACTCACTGTCTCAAAATAAATAAATAAACTTCAAAAAACAAAAACAAAAACCCAGTCTACCTAGCTCTAGTCAGTAGTGCCATATTGAGGCATTTGGTTCAATGGATAAGTTTGTTTGTTTATATTTAAATCCAAGTTAGTATATGGTGTAATAATGATTTCAGGAATACAATTTAGTGACTCATCACTTACATACAATACTCAGCGACCACCCCTCCAAGTGCCCTCTTTCATGCCCATCCCCCACTGAGCCCATCCTGTCACACAACACTCTGCCAGCAACCCTCAGTCTGTTCTCTGTATTTAAGAACCTCTTATGGTTTGCCTCCCTTTCTGTTTTTATCTTATTTTTGCTTCCCTTCCCCTATGTTCATCTGTTTTGTTTCTTAAATTCCACATATGAATGAAATAATATGATATTTATCTTTCTCTGTCTGACTTATTTTGCTTAACATAATACACTCTAGTTCCATCCACAAAGGGTAAGTGCACTTAAAAGTGAGATGCTGTTGGGGTGCTGGCTGGTTCAGTTGGGAGTACCGGCAACTCTTGATCTTGGGTTGGGAGTTTGAGCTCCGTGTTGGGTGTACAAATTGCTTGAAAATCTTGAAGAAAAAAAAGTGAGATGCTATCAAATGACTTTCCAGGAAGGCTGTGCCATTCTCTGGTCCCACCAGAGTGAAGGTGAAGGCCCCCCCTCTTTTTTTTAACCTCCAAGCAGTATGTCTTTTTCACTTCCATACCCTGGGTGTAGAGGCATGAAAATGAAATACACCCAGCATACAGTCCAGCATAAAGCAGGTGGGTGCTCCCCTGACTGCTACCTAAAAGGATGGACAGATGGATAGATGGATGGATGGATGAAAGGGGGCAGACAAGTATGGAGAGAGGGTGTCAGAGGAACATTGCCCAGTTCGGTGTCCTGCTTAGAAAACTCATTCACACAAGTGTAAAGTGTTTTTTATTTTTCTGCTCTTACCTCAGCTAGCTGCTTGGGTGCCCTGGCCCCTTATTTTAGGTATTTGCTGAAGTGTCTCCCTTGTAGAAAATAAGAAACCCCACCCCACTCTGAAACTCCTTATCCCCGTACTCTGCTTTAGTTTGCCCCATAGCATTTATCCCTTCTGACATCTATGTGCTGCTTTTTACTACTTCTATCTTATTCATTGCTCATCTTCCCTGCCTCCCCTCCCTGTCCCCGCAACAGAATATAAACCTCACAAGAGCAAGAGCTTTGTCTGTTTTGTTCACTCATTTATCCCCAGTGCCAAGGACATTTCCTGGCATTAGCAGGCGTTCAATCAATATTTGGTGAATATGGCATTTATTATTCACTGTTCCAGGAAGTGACAGTGCAGCAGCCAGCAAGACAGAGGGCCTGTCCTCAGGGCCCGACATGAATCCTGCTGTGGGGAGCAGCCGGAAGAGTTTCTCCCTACTCTGGGCTCAAGGTCCCTAGGCTCCCTTCTGAGGAAGTGTGACGAGCCTCGGCGCCCCCCGGGTGGCCCGGCCACGCCCCCGG
>NC_043704.1:121781718-121809455 GCF_006229205.1 Suricata suricatta | reverse complement strand
CCGCAGCGCCCTCTGGCGGGCCTCGTTGGCCCGGCGTCCCTGCCGCCGCCCCACGCGCGCAGGACCTCCCCCCGCCTGGCGCGCTGGGAACCCCGGGAGCTCCCGGCCGGTTTCCTCCGGGCGTTCACTTCTGCTTTTGCCCCTGGCGGGAAGAGGAAGGAGAGCAGTAGGAGGGCGGGGCGCTGGGCGGGGCTGGCGGGGAAAGCGGAGGAAGGTCGGGGTTCTGGCCCCTTCTCCCACCTTGTCCTCCGCAAACGTGACTTTGCAAGTGCGAGGTCTCCTCATTTTTGGACGGCCTTGCTTCTTCCCCGGGCCCAGCTCAGGTCTAATCTAACCCCCTGCGCCCTTTCTCCGCGCGGAAGGCGAGGGGCAGCTAGGTCAGAAGGCGGGGGCCAGGGCTGTGCCAGTGTCCTCCCCGGGACCTGATGTCCCTGCCCTGTACTAGAGTTGGGGGTCAAAGGAAGCGGTGCCTATGCATTTGGGTCGAGTTCTACGGGTTCATGGGCACTAGGCGCGCCTCGGCGAGCGCAGCTTGGATGGACGCCCCGCCCCGAGTCCTTAGGACGAGGAAAACCCGGCGGCCTTCGGAGCAGAGGTTAGGGTGACACCTGGCGGCCGCAGGCCTCGAACCGGACATAACTTAGGGGGCACTTGCCCAAGGGATTGCGGTTTGGAGCGTCTCTTTCCAGGCCTGCCCCTAACGCAGAATCCTCAGTCCATTGCACTTAGTGGCCGGGAGTCTGGAACATTGGACATTTGCACGGTAAGGTGGGGATCAGTTTTGAAGAGCTAAAGAATGACAAAAACAGGGTAGTTCTTGGTATTGGAACTCGTTTCTTGCCTTCGTGATTGGTGTAGTTGCCGTCCCAATGTAGTCTCCCTCCTCACCTTATCTATATTGGTTTTTGTTGTTATTTGTTTTTGTTTGTTATTTTAAAGCGAGATCTAGCGCCAGCAGGTGAAAGGAGCAGAGTGAGAGAGAATCTCAGACTCCATGCCCAGCCCTGGGATCCTGATTTAAGCTGACATCAAGAAGCCACAGTCAACCCACTAAACTCCCCAGGGGTCCCTATATTGTTCTTTTCATTCTGGCCTTGAAAAGGCCTGTGTGATTATAAAAATGATGCATAGTCATTGTAAAAACAACAACAACAACAACAAAAAGAAAATATTGTTTCTTTTGGAAATCCTCCCTTTCCTTTGAACGTAGGCCTGTGCTCCCTCGCAGTGCAGGTTTGCTAGTTCCCTTTCCTTGATCCTGGCAGGAGCTGTTGGTCAAGTCCACACCCTTCCTGATTTTGGCAGGATTGGCCCATCCATCCACCCCAAGGTTGGAGCCCTGGGGGAGGCAGCTCTGTAACTGGTGAAGCTGGGGCCACCAGAGGGCAGGCAAGGGGCTTCCCCCAAGGTTCCTCACTGTCTCTTTTCGCATAATTTCATAATTTTTTTGTCTTAAAAGGTTGTTGACCACTCAAAGACAATCTTATTTTATTGTAGATTTACCTTGATGTATTAGTAGCCACTCTTACCGTGGGTGATTCCCGTTTTCAGCTGATGGGCTGGGGTGGGAGGAACCAGTTTGTGGGCTGTTCTCCTGGTTAGCTATGCTATCCTTGTTTTCTACCTTACATAGTATGTGACTGTATTTATTTATTCCTAGTAAACACGCAAAAATAGCCAGTTCAACAATTCTGCCAATATCATGCTCCAAAACACAGGTTCTCTTTCAAAGAGCTGGTATCTGGGTTTATTGAGAAAGCCTGTGGGGAGGCTGAGTGGGGACAAGTCTGGGTGCAGAGCTAGGTTCCCAGAGATTCCCACTTTTATGAGGCCTCAAGCCATTGCCTCATGTGGTGGTTCCCAGGTTTTTGGAGTTTATGAGTCTGTGAACTATCCCCTGTAGTTATTGGGGAAACAGCACAGCCTTGCTTTGGGACATCAGGACATTAGCAAAACCCAATTCTATAATCGCTTCAGAAAAGAAGTGGGCATTTTAATCCCAAGAATCTCTAAATGGAAGTTCTCCTCATTTCACTAAGGACTGGTGGAACAGGAAAGGACAGTATGGGTCCTGTTGGCATCTGGGAGCCCTGGCTGATTCCCTTCACCAGGGGCTGGCTGCCGTGAGCACCCTGAGGCTTTGGTGACCAAGGAGGGACATAATTTTCTGAAAACACAGGTTTCACAGTATCAAGCTCAGTGTTTCACGTCCCGGGTCTATGGCTGGTCACCGTCTCTGGACTTTGGGACCTTAGGGACAGGTCTCTGTTGTACTTCCCACATTGTTTAGTGATTCTGACTGTCTGCTCAATGACTAGCTGGCTAAAGATGGGCACCTTGATAGATCTGACTGCTGGCTGTCGGGCACTATGCCCAATCCTTAGCAGGTGCGTACAAAATGCTTATTGCCAGAATGAAGTATATTCACTTTCCCTCTTTTGTATTTCCAGTTAAATAATTAAGGAAATACTCACTGTAAGCTACTTTAAAATGACGGGGAAATGGCTAATTTCATGCTGAGAGAGGAAAAATATTTGTTAGTTTTCCCACAAGCTATTTTATAATCACTTGATTTCCTTTAGGTTGTGTATTTTCTGTTGGGCAGTCTACACTCCACAAAAGAGAGGTACTCATGCCTTTCACTGTCCCACCTTCTAGAATAGGGATTCTTAGGACACCTGGGTGGCTTAGTTGGTTAAGCATCTGACTTTGACTCAGGTCATGATCTCTAGGTTTGTGGGTTCGAGCCCTGCATGGGGCTCTGTGCTGACAGGTTAGAGCCTGGGGCTTTCTTCAGATTCTGTCTCCTTCTCCCTCTGCTCTTCCCCTCGACCTCAAAAATAAATAAACATAATTTCTTTTTTTTTTTTAGAATAGGGATTCTTGGCCTCACTGCACATTAGGAGAGTGAAAGGTTATATTAACACTCAGGGCCCTACCTCTGACCAACAGAATCAGGGTCTTGGATTTGGGGGAGGTAAATGGGGGTTGGAGGTCTGAATGTTGAGTTTTTTTTTTTTTTTAAATCAGCTTTACCAGTGATTCTAATGTGCATCAATGACTGGAAACCTGTAGCCTAGATGCCTCTTTTGGTGCTCTAGCAACTGAGTAAGAGGAAGGGACGAGGTAGGGGGAAGTTATGGACAAGGATAGGAGAAGGTTTCAGGCCTGGTTCTTGCTGTGCTTTCAAGCCCTTGTTTTTGTCTTTTGTAAAATGGCGATGATGATGGCTGCCTATAGGGCTGTTCTTGGGATTATCTGAGTGCCTGGCACTGAGTAACTGCTTGTGATGGTTATTTTAATTAGTTACTTAATTAATTTTTGAGTGGGCTGTATGCCCAACATGGGGCTTGAACTCACAACTCCGAGAATGAATCCCATGCTCTATCAACTGAGCCAGCCAGGTGCCCTTGTGATATATATATATTAATGTGTCAGGTGTCCAGGCTATGATACCCTGCTCTTTGGTCAAGCACCAGTCTAGATGCTGCTCTGTGGTTATTTTTTAGATGTGATTGACATTGAGTAAAGCAGATTACCTACCAATAATGTGAGAGCCTCGAAACAGTTGAAGGCACCTGGAGGAAAAGGCTGCAGTCCTCCGAGGAGGAAGGAAGTTTGTCTCCAGACTGCATTTGCCCTTGAGACGGCAACGCGGACTCTTTCTGCGATGGCTAGCCTGCTGGTGTGCCTTGCACGTTTCGGGATTTCAGCCTGGCCAGCCCCCAAAATCGCATGAGGCGGTTCCTTAAAATCCTTTTGCACTGGAGAGCATTGACCAGTGCTCAGTAAATGATGGCTCCTGCTGTTATCGTCTTAACTCAGCAGTGGCTCTGGCTGGTTTGGGTTAATAAGGATGCAGCTTTACAGGTCAAGGCAATAGACATTATTTGAGGAAGTGATAGCATGAGCTTCCACTATAAAATTCCAGCGTGTAATGTCCAGAATCAAAGATAAACACGTGGCACAAAATCCTTGTCTCTTTCTTCATCTGAAATATGGAGATTTCCCTCAGGAGGGGAGTCCTTATTGCACATGGCACAGAGCCCCAGACTTGGGGTAGAGAGGCTTGGCTTTGGCTTCTGGCTCTGTCACCAACTTACTGTGTGACCTTGGGCAAGCCCCTGCCTTCTCTGGTTCTTGGCTTCCTGAAAGACTTGAGCTGTGTGACGCATGAGGGGCTTTCGGTCTCAGAGCCTCTGAGTCTAGAACTTCCTCTGCTGCTTTGACTTGCAAAGCACATTTCCCACCAGTTTGCTTACCTGCTGGAGTTTGGTTTCTCCTTCCTAAGTTGTTGCAGGTTGGGGCACTTATATTTATGCTCAGGGGAGAGGCCCCGTGGCTGAACTGTGGATGTCCCATCCTGGCTTGAGAGGATGTCTCAGCTGTCCCCAGGTTTGTAGGGGCTAGGAGGCTCCAGGACATGGAAAAGCCTGGCTTCTATAAGTCCCTGCTGCTGGGATTCCCTTCCAAGTGTGCTCAGGCACACCAGCCCTTCCCTTGGCGCCTAGCGTTGCCCTGGAGAGGTCGGAGACCACACACAGAGGACCTAATGCTGCTCCACAAACACACTGAGAGAGACAGCGCAGCTGTGGTCCTCTTCAAATGATACTGCTTCTGACTAATCCCCATCCTGCTTGATGTCAGGGTCCTTGTGACATCAGTCCCCACACATTGTTGCCAAGTTGTTTGGGCCTGGCATTTCTGCTGTCTCACTGCCATGCTGGTAAAGCTGGGAACCCGAGGTAGCCTGTGGCTCTTCCCTCTGAGCCTCTGCCTCCTCCCCAGGGCATCCTCACGAAGGATGTTAAGGGTACCCAGCTCTACCCCGGATTTCAGTGACCCAGTCTCTCTCTGCAGAATGCAAGACCTCAGCTTGCTGCAAAGCTACCCTGTCTCCACAGTGCTGCCAGAATTGCCAGGGAAGTTTTCAGAGAACTCACAAACATTTCTCTCACCTTGGTCTACTCTGGACTGCCTCGCCCCCTTGTGGAACTTTGCCGCCTATGAAGTCACTTGAGGGTGGTGGCTCTTCCCTGTCCCCGCTATGAGGCTATTTTCTGCCCAGGGGTGGGGTGGGGCTGGGGGGGCATCTGCCAAGCTGTCAAAGCTGCAGTCCTTGAGGGTCCAGAGGGACCACGCAGTTGTGGTCTCCCTGCAGCCCGACTGTGACCGTGGCAGAGGTAGGAGGATGTTCCCTCCCTTGCATCGGGGTTGCATCTGGTGACCTGGGCACAGATGCAGTACTGCTTGTAGTTGGGAGCTCTTAGGACCCTCCTGATGAGGAGTTCTGTCTCAGCCTGTGGCTGCACAGGATGCCGACACATGTCTGTGATGACCTAACTCCTCAGACAACCCCCACGTATTAGTCAGGAGTCTGTTGTTTGCAGTGATGGAAACTCAAGCTGCTCAAAAAAAATTTTTTTTAAGGAAATTTATTGGGGCACCTAGATGGCTCAGTCAGTTAAGCATCTAACTTTGGTTCAGGTCATGATCTCGTGGTTCATGGGTTGGAGCCCCGCATTGGGCTCTGTGCTGACAGCTCAGAGCCTAGAGCCTGCTTCAGATTCTGTGTCTCTGTCTCTCTCTGCCCCCTCTCTCTTTTTTTTCTTTCTTTATTTTCTTCCGTCCGTCCTTCCCTCCTTTCTTCCTTTCTCTCTCTCTCTCAAAAATAAATAAAAACATTTAAAAAATTTATATTACTGAAAACTCATGGCAAGACTTCAGGTATGGTTGGAGCCATGAGCTCAAACAATGTGGTCAGAACTCAGTCTCTCTTTTGTCTTGGCTTCAATCAGGCTAACTTTTTCCCCTTGGCTGACCCCCAAACTTCCAGGTTTTTATCTTCCTCATAGCTATCAGTCTTCGTGGAAAGGCACCTTCTCTTTGTCTTTAGTCCCTACAGAAGTTCTGGAATTGGGTCTCCTTGGCTTAATTCACTTGCCTGCTACTGAAGCAATCTGTGTGGAAGATGGGGTGGAATTGACATCCTCTCCCATGAGAATAGAGGTGGCCTGATCCTCTGAACCTCTGAAATGAGAGTGAGGGGAGGTCATTCTCCTGGAGAACATCAAGGTTCTCAGACTGCCTGGCTGGCTCAGTTCGTGGAGTGTGCGACTCTTGATCTTGGGGTTGTGAGTTCGAGCCCCATCTTAGGTGTAGAGACTACTTCAAAATAAAATCTTTAAGAGAAAATAAAAAAGAACATCAAGGTTTTCTTAGAAGAAGAAAGGAGAATAGATGCCAGATAGAAACAACTTCAGTGTGTGCCTCATCCAGGCACATCTGCATCCCTGCATTGAGCAGGCGTGAGGGAGGCTTAAGCAGGGCCTCCCAGCTACAGCTAAATGTCAGGATGGGCGAGGTGTGAGGACCTGTCAGGTAAGAGGCACGGGGAGCAAAGGCTGTGAGAGGTCAGAGAGGGTGAATGGATTATGGCTCTGTCACTGTGATGCTTCTCAAATTTTAATATGCATGTGAATTGCCTAGGATCTTGTTAAAATGTAGATTCTGATTCAAAGTCTTAGGGCAGTGGTTCTCAGCCAGGGGTGATTTTGTCCCCCGGGAGACCCTTGGCAGTGTCTGGAACAATCTTTGGTTGTCACAGCTAATGAAGAGAGCTCTTGGCGTCTAATGGGTAGAGACCACTGTTGAAGAACACAAATTCAGCTGCGTAAATAAGAAGATCTAATGCTTTCCTAAGTGATTCTTGAACCAGGCAGCATTTCATTTAGCAAGCAGAAGGGAACTCTGGGGAGTTAAACAAAATGGAGCGTTTTTATGGGAAGGAGGGTGGGGTAAGAAAGTTATTAGTGAAGGAACAGATAGGATTATTCACAGCAAAGGTAGCTTCCCTTACAGGGAAAGACAGAGAGTCTTATTAGGGGGATTGCTTCATCTTCCCTTGGGGGATGGAGAGGGCCTAGGTGACTATTGCCTTGTCGGTGCCTCTCAGAAAATTCCTGTCTGATTGGTTGAGACTTACATTTCCTTCTTTTCATTTCTTTTTTAAGTTTAGTGTTTTTTGTTTGTTTATTTTGACAATGACAGAGAGTGCAGGGGAGGGGCAGAGAGAGAGAGAGAGAGAGAGAGAGAGAATCCCAAGCAGGCTCTGCATTGTCAGTGCAGAACCCAGCACGGGGCTTGAACTCCTGAACCATGAGATCATGACCTGAGCCAAAGTCAGATGCTTAGCAGACTGGAACACCTAGGTGCCCTTATTTTTTTTTTTAAGTTTATTTCTTTATTTTGACGGGGGCGGAGGGGCAGAGAGACAGAGGGAGAGAGAGAATCTCAAGCAGGGTCTGTGCTTACAGCCAGAATCTGAGGAGGGGCTTGATCTCAGGAACCGTGAGGTCATGACCTCAGCAGAAAGCAAGAGTCAGAGGCTTAACTGATTGAGCCACCCGAGTGCCCGGAGACTTACACTTCAAGGGGAGATTGAAACTGCAATTAGGTCAGGTAGTAAGGTTTGGTTACTTGGCCTGGCCCAAGTGGTGCCATTTTGGACGTTTGGTTTTCTTTTTAACACCAGGAATGTTGCTAAACATCTTCCAGCATACACGACAGCCCTTTACAACAAAGAATGATCTGGTCCAAAATATCAATAGAGCTGTGGTGATCTGGAGAGCATGGAACTAAGAGAGGACATCTGCAGCAGGGGAAATGTGCAAGCAAAGGAACAGAAGGAGAAAAGTATCTGGTTGATGGGGGCAAGTCACAGGCAGCCTGGCAGCAGGGGAGGGTCTTAACACTATATGTATCCTGGGTTGGAAGGAAGTCCAAAGGTTACCTACAACTTTGCTGCTGAAAGTGTGTTCCAGGATCCAGAGGATCTGCAAGGGTATCACCTGTGAGAGCTTTAGGAATGCAGAGCTCAGGGCCCGCCCTAGATTGTCTGAATTAAAATCTGCATTTTCATTAGCTCCAGGTGATTTCCATGCATGGTAAAGTTGGATAAACACCGGCCTATAGCAACTCCTTGAGATGAGTTGACCAACTGGCTGGTACTTATTGAGCACTGACTGTATGCTCAGAATTGAATTAGATAAAGAGTTGACTTATCTGGAGTGCACGTTTGGTTATAGAAAAGCAAAATGAATTTCAGGTGTCAGACCTTCTGATGGGAAGTGCCCTGCCCCATCCCCAGAGGGACTTCCCAAAGAGGCACATTTCAGCATTTGGGTTCTGTGGCAAGTGACCCTGTTCCCTTTCTTGGCGAGAGCCAGTTGGAGCTAGGGTAGCTCATTTCCCCAGGGCAGCCACCCCAGATGCTGGCCAGGCCAGCCACCTCTCAGGTGGCTTGTCTTGGCAGGATGATCAGTCTCAAACAGAGTCACTGCTCTTGGCAATTGGAATTAGGAATTTCCAAAAGAGGTTGTTAATTTGCAGAGGAGGTGGGGATTGGAGGGGCCTCAGTGGCCACCAAACCCAGGAAGGACCCTGCTGAGAAAGCAGAGACTAGGGGGACATGCTGAGAAGCAGGGAGGTCCTGGGAGAGACCAGGCAGTCCAGGAGAGACAAGGCCAGACCACAGGGAAACCTCTGATCTTGAGGGTAGCCTGTTCTTCAGGCCATGGAATTGAGTCCCTTTTTCTTTCCCCAAAGAAATTTCAGAATCCAAAACACTATCATTTGATAGTTGTCATTTAATTAATTTACTTAAGTCTATAGACATAGGGGCGCCCGGCTGGCTCAGTCGGCGGTGGAGCATGTGACTCTTGATCTCTGGGTGTAAGTTCGAGCCCCATGTTGGATACAGAGATTACTTAAAAATAAAATCTTAAAAAAAAGACTAATATTTAAAGAAGAGTAATAATATTCCAAGTGTGTGTGGGTGGTGGGGAGGAAATTTTCAAATTGCTTTCACTTTAGCTAACATTCATTACTTTTTTGGTATATTTCCCTTGAAGATTATGGTGCTAGCTGCCCGCCAGCCAATTCCTGCCTCTCTTTCTTCAGAGAACCCTAATTTTGTTCAGGGATGCAACTCAAATACTGCAGAGACCCAGGCTCCATTCTGGGCTAGACTCCAGTTAGTCTGAGCCAGCCATGGTGGTCTCTCTCTCTCTCTCTCTTTTTTTTTTTTTTTGCTGCCAGCAAATAGGAACCGCGTGAGGCTCAGCCTTGGCCCATGAGATGAGTTGGGAGGTCTGCTGAGGGCTTCTGGGAAAGTGGTCCAGACTCTAAGATAGAACTACAAAGAAATGGGTCTTTTTCCCATTGGACATTTTATTTTTAATTTACTTTATTTAAAGAAAATGTTTATGTACTTTTGAGAGAGAGAGGGAGAGAGAGAGTGCACATGGGGGAGGGGCAGAGAGAGAAGGGGAGAGGATCTGAAGCAGGCCCTGTGCTGACATCAGAAAGTTGAATGTGGGGCTCAAACTACAAACCATGAGATCATGATGTGAGCCCAAGTTGGACACTTAACGCATAATCTACTGAGCTACCCAGCCTTTTTTTTTTTTTTTTTTTTTTTAATTTTAGAGACAGAGCGTGAGTTGGGGAGAGGGGCAGAGGGAGAGAGAAGGGGAACCTGAAGCAGGCTCCATGCTGAACCTGATATAGGGTTCGATCCCATGACTCTGGGATCATGAACTGAGCTGAAATCAAGAGTCAGACGTTCAAATCACAGAACCACATGGGCGCTCCTTCCATTGGACATTTTAAAATCTAATTGGGATGCTTGGTTCTGGTACAGTCCACAGAAGTAAGAGTCAACAAGTAGCAGGGTATGCTCAAGTCTTTGAGTGGCTGTATCCAGAGGCTGGAGCCACCATTCTCCAAGTCTTCTTTGTGAGATAAGAAAGCCCTCACTGTTTAAATTCTTATCTAAAATAATTTGGAAGTATTGTAATTGATGCAGAGATACAGCAGATTATTATTCACAACTAGATTAATACAATCCTGTATCAGAAGAGATTTTAGAGGTCATTTATCAATGCAAATTTTACTCTAAGTTCATACAGGGATAGGGCATGAATGTGAAGTCATTTACAAGATGAGTGATCCTGCACAAGTTATTTAATCTTGCTCAGCCTAACTTGCTTCATATAATAACAAGAAATATAGTTTATGGGAATTCAGTGAGATAACTTTGTATTAGGTCTGTTACAGACTAGGTACCCAGTAAAAAGTAGCAGTTATGGTTATTATCCAGATAAAAAAAGGTTTAGTCTTTGCTTCAATGATATCATAATGAAGTATGTAAAAGATAAGCAACTATTAAATGCAAAGCAAGATGAAAGTGAGTGAAGTTGTAGGAATCTAGGGATGTATGATATTAAGAGTTCAGAGGTGAGAAAAGCTTGATGAGCAAAAGGGGAGTTGGGATGTATGATAGTTGATTTTTATAATGTTCTGGATTTTTCACATTCCCTGCAAAAAAATCTATTGCCTATATAATCACAAAGAAGTTATTAAAATATATACTCCTTAACAAACAATTAAAAATTTTTAATGTTTATTTTTGAGAGAGAAAGAGAGCATGAGCAGGGGAGGGGTAGAGAGAGAAGGAGACACAGACTCTGAAGCAGGCTCCAGGCTCTGAGCTGTCAGCACAGAGCCCAATGGAGGGCTCTAACCCACAAATGGTGAGCTCATGACTTGAGTTGGAGTCCCACACTTAACCAACGGGACTCAGCCACCCAGGTACCCCTCAACAAACAATTGAAAGGAAAGAAACAAATATGAAAGATCCCCACTGCAATGTTTTGTTGTTGTTATTTATTTATTTATTTTGAGAGACAGAGAAAGAGGGAGAGGGGGAGGGGCAGAGAGAAAGGGAGACAGAATCCGAAGTAGGCTCCATGATGTCAGTGCAGAGCCCCACTCCCGCAGGAACTGAGACCCTGGCCTAAGCCCCAATCAGTTAGGTTGCTCAAATGACTGAGCCATCAGATGCCCCTTTTTAATAGGGAAAAATGTTGGAGGTGCCTATCTGGCTAAGTGTTCAACATTTTTTGTTTTTTTGTTTTTTTTGTTTTTTTAAGCTTACTTGTGTTTTTTGAGAGAGGAGCAGGGGAGGGGCAGAGAGAGTGTGTGAAAGGGAATTCCAAGCAGGCTCTCTGTTGTCATGGTAGGGTCTGATATGGTGCTGGAACTCATGAACCCATATGACTTAAGTCAAAATCAAGAGTCTGAGGCTCAAGGACAGCCACCCAGACTCTTCTAAGTATCTGACTCTTGATCTCAGTTCAGGTTTTGATCTTGATCTTTGTTGTGAGCTCAAGTCCCATGTTCGGTTGCACGCTGAGCTGGAGAAGCCCCATGAACTAACTTCCACTGAAGAGATGAGGCCTGGAAGTGCCCTTTGAAGGACAGTGTCTGACCGCAAGGAGCACTGCCAACGGGGTCATGGCAGGCAACGTGCCTCCCAAGCAGCAGAGAGCTCTTTGGACTGCCTGGGTCGACTCCTGCCACTGAGTCTTGCTTTCCTGCGGGTCCGTCTGTAATCAGGGTGGGGAGAGATGAGTCTCTGGGTGTCGAGGCGCAGGGGCGGGTCAGCTGCCTCCCGTTAGCCGGGACAGGCTCTGCCGAGTAATGGGGACCAGGCCGGCGCTAATGGAAAGCAGCCGCCGAGCCTCTTCCTCCAACCCCGCCCCGGAGCGCCGAGATAAAACGGAAGCGCCGCGAGAGCCGCTTTGATTCCAATACGAAACAAATTATTCTTCCCGGAATGGAACAAAATAAGTCAGAGTGGAGTCTCATGGCCGTCATTCCTCCCCGCAAGGCCACTGCGGCGGCCCGGGCACTGCAGACCCCGTGACACTTGGCAGGGACCGCGGACTGGGGGACTGCTCGGCTACTCGGGTGGGGAGGCTGCAGTCCTCGGGCCTCCGGAGGACAGCCCGAGGGGTGGGGGTGGGGGTCCTTAATCCTTTAAGTCAGTTAGGCATCCCGCTGCTGGGCTGGCTCCTGGTCGAGCTGAAATCAACCCCTTCCCAGTGGTCCTCAAATTTGGGTAAGGGAGCCTCAGACTTTTCTGGAGGGCTGGTTAAAGCACAAATTGCTGAGCCCCACCCCTAGAATTTCTGATTCTGTAGGTGGGGTGGCGTCTCATAGTTTACATTTCCCAGGTAATGCTGGTGCTGAGACACCACTTTGAGAGTCTCTTGACAGATATGGAGGCAGGAGCAAGCTTGGCTTCATTGTCCTGACATTCAGTGGGCTGAGTCCCAGAGAGGTCCGCAAGGGATAAACTAGCCTGTAACTACTCACAGGACCCACCAGCCTATGAATTTGCCTAGCTTCACTTTCCTTTGGAGCCTGTTTTTGATTGACCACCTTTGTCCAGCAGTGTACCAAGCGAGTCCCACTCCAAAGCTCAGGGACTGGAATTTCTCAGCAGCCTGTGTAGGTAAATGGGCAAGTGCCAAAGGCCTTTGAAAAACATTGGTGGGGCACCTGGCTGGCTCAGTCAGTTAAGCCACCGACTTTAGCTCAGGTCATGATCTCAGGGTTTGTGAGTTCAAGCCTCACTGCTGTCAGCATGGACGGCACTTCAGATCCTCTGCCTCCCTCGCTCTCTGCCCCTCCCCTGCTTGTGCATTCTTGCTCTCTCTCTCTCAAAAATAAACATTAAAAAAATTTTTTTTAAAGAGAGAGAGAAACACTGGTAACCACTGGTAACTAACTGCCCTAGGAATCCAGGCAGGATGATGCCTCTCTCCAGGTCCCCAGCCTCCCGAGAGGCCCCTGGCTCTTTGTCATTGTGTGGCTCTCTGACTGGGAGAGAGAGAGGGAGAGAGGGAGGGAGAGAGAGAGAGAGAAGAGAGAGAAGAGAGAGAAGAGAGAGAAGAGAGAGGAGAGAGAGGAGAGAGAGGAGAGAGAGGAGAGGAGGAGAGAGAGAGAGAGAGAGAGTGTGAGTGCTGTGTGGAGTTCTAGGGGGTGGGTGGTGGGGAGGATAGTGGCAGTAATTTTTGCTGGGGTGACATCTGAGGTCGTGGAACCTGCTTAGAGATCTAAGAGCCTGGAAGAGGTTGGATTTACTCTGTTTCAGGAGTGAGCTGTCTGGGACAAGTAAGTGACTCCTATCCCTGCATTCCCTAGAGTAGACCAGTGGCTCTCAAACTTAAGTGCACATCAGAATCACCTGGAGGCCTTGGGTTGCTGTCCCTCCTCCCCTCAGCCTCCTAGAGCTGCTGATTGTGTATCTGAGAGTTTGCATTTTGAACAAGATCCCAGGTGATACTGATGGTCTGGGCTTCACACTTTGAAAAGTGCTAGCTTGGACTGTTTTTGGCAACTCCAAGCCCTTTCTGTACCTCAAAGTGGTCACGGTAAGTATGCCCAGCTTATACATCCTGCATCAGCCACTGGCCTTTGTGTGACTGTCTTTCCTGGTTTTCTGAAGACAACTTGTTCTTGCTGTCTGTGCTACCTGGTGCTGGGGCGGGGGAAACAGTTCTCAGGGTGGTTCAAGCTTGGGAAGGACCCCCCACTCCCACCCCCATTCTGGCACTCAACCAGGCATGACAGATCCCTTCTCCTTCCCGTCCTCTGTAACCTCTCCCATTTGCTTGAGTCCCAGCCCTTGGCCAGGCTGGAAAGAACGGGGAGGAAGCTGAGAAAGGGATCCTTTACATATGCTGTTAGGCTCTGCGCAAGGCCAGGCCTAGAGGGGTCGCTGTTGCACTTCTGCCAGTGACAGGATCTCTGGGATGATACTCTTCTTTTTACTCTGTGCCTTGCACATCATAGCCATTTATGAAATATTTGCTGTTTGGCTGATAAATTGTTTGGGAATTCACCAGGAGGGAAAACAAGGCAAAACAATATGAAGACCCTCCTCAAGCTTGCCATGAACTAGGACAAAATTTTGATCATTGTTAGCTAGCTTGATGAAGGAGGCACAACCTCTCCTCTTTGGTCTCCTGTGTCAGGGGCTCCTGAGTGGGACTCCTGAAGCACAGGCCTGTGGGCACAAGCAAACAGGTCAGCGTGATTCAGTGTTGGGAGCTTTGAGACTGCCCCAGCCCCGGAGACCTTGGAGAAGAAGGGGCAGGTGGTCTGTGGGGGGCTGGGGTCAGTCAACCAAAGCCATGGGGAGGCCTCCTTTGTTCTAGTGGTTCAGGATCTTAGAAAAGGCAAGTTTCTTTAGGAATGTAACAGAACATTTATACCAAGAGGTTTAGAAAATGTTAAATGTTAATAATCATGGCATTTGAAATTTGGATTAGGATGTCAATCTCCAATTTAAATGAAAATCAGCCATATGCAACCCATTAGGTTTTAATAATTTTCCTCTTAATTGGTTGTACTTGGAGGCTGTGTATTTAGGAAATTGCTAAATTGGTTAAAGGTTTCCTATTTGGTTATTTCTATGATTCTCAACCCTCACTGTACATTGTATTCACCTGGGATACTTTGAAAACTCCTGATGGAGTTTTCACCCTGGATGTAGAGCCTGGATGCAATATGTTTTCTGACTTCCCAGGTGACTTTTGGAGTGCAGCTAGGGCTGGCTACTTATTGAATGATTGGAGGGGCCAAACTGAAGCAAATTCGAGTTCGGGGGTTGTCTGCTTACCCTCCAGTGAGTGCTTGGCTGCCCTCTCCCCCTAGGAACAGCCCCTCAGAAATAACTACAGGACCTGCTGCTTCACCAGTGGCTCCGGGTGACAGGACCACGGGTGCACCTCTAGGACAAGATCTGACCCAGGTGAGCCAGTTTCTCTCTCACAGGAAAGTGGAATTGGGACTTGGAGATAATAGTTATAACTGAGGTCCTCCCTCGAACAGAGCAGAGGAGAGGCCTGACCAGAAGAGTTGGTCTGCAGCAGCAAGCTACCTGGGCTCCTGCCATCACCTCAGCCCCTGTGTTAGCCCTTCAGGAAGTCTGGCTGCCACCGGGCCCAGGGCTCTCTTATAAGTCCTTATAACAACCCCTCACCCCTGCTGTTTGGTTTAAGCCAGCTCTGGTGGATTTATGTTACTTGTGGCCAAAGAGGCCTGACACGTGCACAGACAACAGCACACAAAAACAAACATGTATTCCCCCCACCCCCATACACACACACACACACACACTCACACAAACATCCTCTGTTTGAACCAGGCTCTTTGTAACTCCATGTGGTCCCAACAGAGGATTCTTTGGAATTTGGATTTGTGTAGAGTCTGCTTGGAGAAGCCTCCGCTTTCAATTCAACTGGCAACAGCAGTGGTTTCCTAATGCGGGTCCATAGTCTTCATCAGAATCACCTGGAGGAACTGACCTCTACACACACAGACACAGATTGCCAAGCACCAGCCCCAGAGAGGCAGAAGCTGGCCAGTTTGAAAAGGATCGGGATATCCAGACCTTAAAAACTTTCACCATGAGATTTAAAAAAATTTTAAGTTTATGTATTTTGGTGAGTGGGGAAGGGGCAGGGAGAAGGAGAGAGAGAATCCCAAGCAGCCTCCATGCTGCCAGCACAGAGCCCAACAACAGGCTTGATCTAATGAAACAAGATCATGACCTGAGCCAAAATCAAGAGCCAATCACTTAACTGGCTGAGCCACCCAGGTGCCCATCTCTACGAGATTTTGAGGTGCTGTTGAGTCTCCTGGGATCAGACTGGCTAAATTAATGTAATTTATGAAACTCCTCATTTCTAGATGGAGCTAGTATCCCTATAAGAGCCTAGTCTGTGCACATAAAAAGGAGAACTCGGTGAAGTTCAGGCTTGTTGGAGCCCATATATACAAGCAGTCAGGCCAGAGGGCCCTTTCCAGATTGACTGCTTGAGCCGGTCAAATGAACCAGGTCATTTGCTTTGCCCTCTTAGCTCTGTAGACACAACCAAAAAAAAAAAAAAAAAAAAAAAAAAAAAAAAGTGTGTGTGTGTGTGTGTGTGTGTAAAGGAACAAATGTACCTTTTATTTTAGAAACAAAAATATCATTTCTGACCCAACAATAGCCGGATCCCTGTGAATGAAGGGTTTGCATATTTTCCTGTTTTAACGGTTCTAGTATAAACAGTCCAAGCCCAGGCCTGATTGTCAGAAGGTCCTGAGCAGCCCAACCAGAGGGCTGGAAATGACTCCTTCAGCCCTGAGAACCTGGACCCGGCTTGGTGCCAGGATTTGGGTTTGTATTTAACAGTAGCAATGGGGTCAGGAGTTGAGAGAGAGGGCAATTGCAGCGATCCCCAAGACCAAAGCTAATGCCAGAAGCAACAGCACAGGCAGTAGGAGCAGTAACTGCCATGTATTTAGGATTTCTTTGTACAGGCACTGGGCTAAGTTATGTAATCATTTATTTGAATACTTTAAAAGCTCAATGTGGAAGCATTATGATTCTAATTTAAAGAACGAGGTTCTGGGGCGCCTGGGTAGCTCAGTTGGTTAAGCATCTGACTTCGGCTCAGGTCGTGATCTCATGGTTCATGGGTTCGAGCCCCACGTTGGGCTCTGTGCTGACAGCTAGCGTAGACCCTGAAGCCTATCTTCGGATTCTATGTCTATGTCTGTCTCTCTCTCTCTCTCTCTCTCTCTCTCTCTGACCTTCCCCTGCTCATGCTGTCGCTCATGCTGTCTCTCTCTCTCTTTCAAAAATAAATAAAATATTTAAAAAAATAAATAAAAAATGGGGTTCTGAGCCGTTGAGCAGCATTTATGAGGTCTCACAGTTTCTAAGGGGGAAGATTCAGGATTCAAATGAAGGCATGTTTGTCTCCTATTAGAAGATACACAGAAATGTAGGACACAGACAATATCTTGTGTGCCAGCTGGAGGTGTGGAGCAGTTCAGGGCAGCTCTTCAGATACAGAGCTGGTCCCTGCTTGCTCGCTTTTAAGACCTTTCTCCCAGCCCTCCATTTCCACTGGTCTCCTGCAAAGGGAGAGAGCTGTCAGCAGCGGCTGGAAGGTCCTTCCCCAGCTCTAGGCAATCCCAAATTTTGGGTGGATCCTTTGTGCCCTGAGGGTGGGGCCATGAACTCTCTTTTTTGGGCTAACAAAGGACTCTGGATGTATTGCTAAAGGACTGATTACATATTTAGTGACGCAGAGAAAGAGGCTAGAGAGACTTTCCTGGACGTGGAACAGATTTGTTCTGTTATATAAAAAATTATGGTTCACTCATATGATGGATTATTAAACATTCATTGAAAATCATGTTTCAGGGGCACCTGACTGGCTCCATTGGTAGAGCATGTGACTCTTGACCTCGGGGTTGTAAGTTTGAGCCCTACATTGGGTGTAGAAATTACTTAAAATCTAAAAAAAAAAAAAATTATGTCTCAAACAATAAGATACAGAGAAACAAAACCCTCATGCTGAAAGATTAAAGATGCAGGATACAAAGTTGCAAATTCTATATAAAATATGGCATTAATGATGTACAATTATATACAATATAAAAAAATAACAGAGGAAAGTCACCAAAATGTTAACTGTGGTTACTTCATGGGAGAGGGATGGGATGACCTGTAATTTTGTTTCCTTTATGAATTTTAATGTTTTATTTCTCCAATTTTCTTCAATCTGAATTATCTTTGTAAAGGAGGGAAAAAGTGAAAGTATGTAAAGTCCTATATATAGCACTGGAAGTAAACAGGTATGATTGATTATTGGTTGATTTGCATGTCAGCTTGGATTTGAGTCCACAGAAGTGTCTTCTCGACTCACTGTCTGGCGCTTATTTCAGGAGTGTGGATGCAGGGGGTTTGAACGGGTTGTGTCACCACTAGGCAGAACCTGAGAGAGACTCCTTGCCGGGCAGGTCGGAAGCCGACCCCTGCAGGTCCTCGAGCACTCTGAATTTGGTGGGGGAGACAAGTGCACTATATAGACCAGAGGCATCCAGGCACCAAGGGTCCTGTTAAAACGGGACTGGAAGTCAATCGGAGCGAAGGGCAGGGTTTCCTTGACGTGGGCAGTAACTCACAGGATACCAACCACTGCTGTAGTGCTGGAGTAAAGCGGCTTGCGCACAGCCGAGGGCTCTCCCTTGGGTCCCCAGAGTCCGCCAGCAGCCCACAAGGAAACGCTTGATGGAGCCTGCGGGTTTGCAGCTTCCCATGCCCTGTTCTCCTTCCTGAGGGCCGGTGAGCTGGGGATGCCCATGGAAGCCGCAGAGCAGCTGGATTGCCAGCGTAGAGGTCTGGCTCTTCAAGCAGCCCCCTTGTCCCAGCACTTGGAATCTCTGGCACCGGCGTCGGGGGCAGGGGGGGGCGTGCAGGGGCCAGAGATTGAGAAATACGGGAGCTTCAGGCAGTGGTTGAAAGGGGGAGGCCACTCCCATGATCCAGCGAGGGTGGGGTCACTCATTCTGGGCTGTGGGGTCACCTTGCCCTGCACGACTCCCTCCCCTTCCCTCCTTGCCTCCCCCCTCCTTGGGCACAGCTCCGGGGCCACTGAGGGAGGTGTCGATGATGTCACTTGGTGCCAGCAGAGGGCAGCCTCGAGCCTATGTGGCAGCCTGGTGACCTCGCCATGCAGTGGGCTCCCTTCCAGCGCCCAGGCTTTGCTGGGTGAGGGCAGCCTTGTAGCCTGGTGACCAGTGACCTCAGTCTGCAGGAGTCAGGCACAGAGGCCCAAGGGCACCTGGCAAGTTGTGGTCAGTTACACCCCTCTGGCAACCTCAGTTTCGGAGACCAAGGGCTTGGGGCCCCTAGTAACCAAATGTCCCAGAAGAGGAAGCAAGAAGCAAAACCCTACACACACAGGGAATATCTACCTACCTACCTACCTACAATAGATTGCAAGCGTGTAGGAGCCTCTTTAATGATGCTGGTGAGAGCTAGGATATTCACTTCCTTGGCGAGGAAAGTCAGAGTCTAGGAGCTGGATGGCTCCTGGAGGTGCGCAAGGAGACGTGGCTCAAGCTGGGGCCTGGAGATTTGCGCTGGGGACAGAGGGATCCAGACAACGATAATTGGGAATTCCAACCCAGACTAAACACTCCTGTAAAATGGGCATGGTGAGCTCCAGGTCTTGTAGGGTCTTGAGAGAGTCAAGAGAGCAGAAACTCAGTGAATTCAAGTTTCATCACTGCTTCACTTTGGCACGACAGAGAGCTCCTGCGTTTGCTGCTTCAGTGAAAAGATCCCATCAAGGCGCCGTTTGGGGGATGTGGCTGTATTGGAGACGCATGCTCAATGGGCTTTGGGATCGAGATGCTCATGGCCGCCTTGGCCCTGGAGTCTTTGAGTGCTCCATCTCCACGCTAGGGTGAGCCCTGAGACAGCTCCCCTGTCTTGGGCATCTGGGTCACCGAGCTCTGGCAGAGCTCACTTATCCTCCAATGGAATGAAGCCCAGAACCAGAGCCTTGAGTGTCTCGCAGGCTTGGCTAAGGGCCAAAGCCTGATGGGCCCGAGTTGCTTGGGCACTAAATAGGCCAACCTAGGAGCACACTGGGCCACCACATCTACATTCCACAGCAGACAGTCTTTGCCTGGCCTTGGTCTCTTACAGACTGTGTGCAAACGGGCATCCATTAACTTCTCTTGGCCTGTTTCCTCATCTAAAATTCCAAAGGAGAGCACTTCCCAGGGTAGTTGAGAAAATCGTGATTGACAATTGTATAGGCTTGTGTAAGTGTGAGGCATAATCACCACTTATGAGCAGCTAACTTCATCAGTGCTTTCATAGCGTGTGAACAGGACACTTGCAAGAGCAGAATACAAACGTGAGCACATGCACATCGCTCGTGTGACAATGTGTTTAGTTGTCTCCCTAGATGCATGGCAAATGCACATATGTATGCATCTGCTGGACATGCACATAGATACAGGGCACCCTCGTGCAGACGTGTGCACGCACACTCTGCACTCGAACACTACTGTTTGTGCCTAGAGGCAGAGTGTGCGCGCTGCTCAGCTGACCCGTTTCTCTCGAACTGGGTCGGTGCCACCGGTGAAACGTGCCGTTCCCCGGTGCGGGAGATTCCGGATCCCATCAGCGACTCGGCGCCGCCGGGCTCCTTTATCTCTAATCTGCCGGCCGGTGGGCAGCTCCAGTTTCACTGGGGACCAAGATCCCCGAATCGGCTGGTGGGGGCAAGAGGTAAGAAAAGGAAGAGGTGGAAGGCACTCGAAACGCGCGAGGCTGCAGGTCCTCGCTCCTCTGTCGCTTTTTCTTTACCTCCCTAGGCTGTGTCCCCAAGGAAGACAAAAGAGGGACCCAGATTCCTCCATTCAGCTCAGGAAAGATGGCTTGGGCCGCCTACCCTCACAAGCCATCAGGAAGAGAGGAGAACACAGGCTTCGCTTTCCGTTGCGGAAGAAATGCGGCTGCAGCGGACTGGGGGGCTCAGGGCCCGCAAATGGTGTGCATGGGAGGCGCACGGCGTGGCTGCGGGGGTCGCTTCCCCTCCTCGCCCGCAGGTCACTCTCCTCCGTAGGATTCCGAGCCGCGCAGCCCTGGCATCGCCTGGGTGTGTTTGCGGAGAACAGGAGTCCAAGCGTACTCTACTCTGGGGGACACCGAGGCCGCCGCCGCGCAGAGGCCACGCCGAAGAGGCTTGAGTTGTGCGGCGACCCGTGTTTCTAAACCACAGAAAGCGATAGGATAGGGTCACAAACGCTCTCCCGCCGTCTCCGCAGGCCCTTTGGCGGACGAGAGAGCGTTAGGCAGTAAAGGGGAGGCCAGGCTCTGGAGAAGTCTCCCGGGCCGCGAAAAGGCACAGAGGCGCAGCTGCGACGGATACGCCACGGGTTCGGATCCTGTTGGCCAACCGAGCCCAGCCGCCGCGAACGCGCGTCTCCGCGAAAGTTGCGCTCGGTTCCACTTTCTGAATACCAAGGCAGGCGAGGTCGGGCCCGGAGCCACGGCCGCTCACCCTGAGCCTGTAGGGAGCAGAACGTGATGCTGGTGGGGACGAAGTGGCAGGAGGAATTTCGTGGCGGAAGGCTTTCGCGGAAAGTCGGGCTGCGCGGCTCGTCTCGGGAGCTGGGCCTGGGGTCGGGGGAGCAGCGCCCGGCCTGCTAGCCCCGGTTCCGGCGAGGCCGGCCTCTTGGAAGTGGCCGGTGGGACAGCTCGGCGGCCCCCTCCCTGGGGATTCCGCAGGGCTCTGACCCGGCCTTTATCTCGGCGCGGTCAGCAGTCGTGGGGGCTTCAGGAAAGAAGACAAAGGCCCGGTGTCACTGCAGGCTGGGGCTCGGTTTCCGGACTCTCTGCTCACACTCACAGCCTTTAGCGTTGGTCGGGGGGAGATTAAAAAATATATATATGTGTCGAATTTCCTCCCCCCTCCCCAGAAACAAACAAACAAAAAAGCAAAAAGCATATTCTCCCTCCCTCCTCTCCATAGAGGTGAAAGTTTCCTGCGATCCTGCCCTTTCCCTTTGCCTGCCTAGAGATGTAATTTTCCTTCGTACGTAGAGGAAAATCAGGGAAAGGTTTTGTTTGATTCGGCTCGTTAGTAGTATTACCAACAAAGTCCGGCTGGACTCCCAGCTTGGAGACACGAGTTGGCCTCCCAGTGTGGCGGGGGCTCGGGCGGCCGCTGCCCCCGGCGCTCGGCATCGCTGGGGACGTTCGGAGTCTCCGAGTCCTCCGCCCGTCCCTCCGGCGGGAGCACCCGGTGCTCGCACCGGCCCGGGCATTTACCCCGAATTTTGTTTCGAGCTGCCAGGAAGCGCCCGCTCCGCGCCCGCTGTTCTGCGCTTGCGGCGCCGCCAGCCGGCCCGCAAACGGGAGGTCTGGCGGCCCAGGTCCGGGTCGTCCGAGCCTCTGGCCCCACGCCGTCCCCGCTCCCCACCCGCCGCGGCGCCTCTGCCCGCCGCAGCTCGGCCCAACCCGCTTCCTGCGTTTGCCCCGCAGATTTCCCGTTTCTCCACAAAGACCGAGGGGGGCCTCTCCCATAAGCTGACCTCCGCAACCTCCAGCCCGGTCGCGACCTACCGCTTTTCTGAAAAATCGGGGAAAATGTTCAAACAGTTCCGCGTTCCAGAGAGAGGCGCCGGAGGGCGGGAGAAGCCGGCCCAAGGGCCTGAGGGTGGCGGTTGTGCTTGGACTCGGCGCCTGGGTGGGCGTCACACTCCGCAGGTCAGCTGGGCCTTTGTGGGAGACAACACTATCAGAGAAGATTGCCTTAGGAGAAGAGAGGGCAGTTGGAAGAGTCCTAGGCTAGGCCCACTGTCGTTGGCACCAGGGCTCGGGTATTCACTGCCACAGCAACTGCATGCGCCTCACCCTGAAGGTCAAGGGGCTGGAGCAGGGAGATGCAATCCCCTGGGCCCTGATTGGGAAAGGTGTTCCATGGTCTGCGCTCTTGGAGGCCCAGGGGTAGAATGTGGCCCCTAGGCTAGAATATCAGACCTTACAAGGTTACTACCAAAGGCGTTTTCTCCCACCCTCAGTTCGTCCATTCCTCCCTCCCTCCCTTCTTCCTTCCTTCCTTCCTTCCTTCCTTCCTTCCTTCCTTCCTTCCTTCCTTCCTTCTTTCCTTCTTTCCTTCCTTCTCCCTCTCCTCTCTACCTCCCTCCTTCTCTTCTTTCCTTCTTCCAATGTGGGACAGAAAACCATATTGACCATCTCCTACAAACTGGGCATTTTGACATTAGAGAATTTAATTACTTTAATAACCCTGTGAAATATATGTACTTATAGATGAGCAAACTGAAATTCAGAACGGGTGCTTTGCTCAATGTCACACCATCATTAAAGGAGGTCGCTGGGCTCTACACTAGTTCCTTCTGGCTGAATAGGCCTTGCCCCACCCCGCATAGGACACCTCCCTGGACGGACATGGTCTCAGGACAAGCTTGTCAGAACTTATCACTGAGCCTGAGCCTGTGCAGCAAACCGCACGCACAGTGGAATGTCCTGGGGGACAATCTGCTTGCAGCTCAGTCCTGTGCTTCCTTCTCCTCTGGCTCGCTGTCCCTTTACCCACCCAGCTCCCGGAACATCAAACGTCAGGCTGCGGGGCCAGTGCCACTCTGCCGCTCGGAGCCCAGTGAGCAGCTGGGCTTGGCGCTCGCAGTGTTCTCTAAAATTCCCAAGGCTGTTTGCCCCACAGATAGCTGGATGATCACCGGATGGGCCTTTTTCTTCTGAGGACCTCTGGTTTCTTAAATGTACGCTAAGAGGTTTGGGGTCTATTCTTTTGTGACAGAATAGAGCTCTGTCTCCAGAAAGTAGAAAGCAGATAAGACTGCCTGGTTTCAAGAATCCTTAATTTCTTGTCTTTAAGGCATAAACAGGGGCATGACGGTTGCTCCCAAATTCTCCATGCCTCTGGTCCCTACCACACAGGAGAGGTATGCCTCCTGGTCCCATCCTCTCCTATAGGTTCCACAAGCTATTCCAAGAAGCAGGGGCAGCCCCACAGAGGCCAGGGGACCAATAAGGCATAGTCCCCACCAGCTTAGCTCCACAGAGTAGGGGCACTGCAGGGCTCCTTAGGCCTGATCAGGCAGCTTCCTAGCCCTAATGCCTTCCCTGGCCCTGTGGTTCTGGTGCTCCAAGCCTCCATTAAGGGAAGAGCTTATTTGCGGGCAGACTGTCTTGGGTCTGACCCGGTTCCTTGGCCCATCCTCTCCTGCCCCACTGATTGTGAGAAGCTGTGCTTTGCCCCTGATTTCCACCCACCACCAGGGGGCTTTTAGAAGATTGGAGCTGAAGCCTCCGTTAGTGGGACAGCCCAGCACCTAACCTCCGGTGAAATATCCTGAGCTTCATGCCCACACAAACTGGGAATATAGGGCAGTGGACTCTTTATTTACGCAAAGGCGAAGCAAATCCAGGACACCCTCTGGAGTAGGGTATGAGGCCATCCCAGAAAATGCCCGAGGTCCCCCCACAGTTCCTTGGTACGTGCACTGCACTGGCAACGACTTCTCCCTCACCCCCTGAGAACAGGACACCGTACCCCGTTCAACCAAGTGGTTTGGTTGGGCAGTCTTAGGGGGCAGGGATAACCAAGAATTCGTGTGCAAACATGAGGAGGGGGGCTCATTTTGTCGTGATGAGTGTGAGGATGTCTACTTGCATACAAGCATGCACATACTCATTCAATATTATGTGTAGCAACTCATTACCCAGGACATGCAGAAACTGGCAGGGTACTTACATCGAATTCTCAATCGTATTTATAGTATACCCAGCCAAACATAAATACACATACCTACACAGTCCAGCCATCTAGACCAGACTGTAAATGCTAAGGCATAACTGCTATATATCAGGAACTCTCTTAAATACTTTTGCCCTCACTTAGGGAGTTCCTTAAATCTTTTCTATTAGAAGCTCAGAAGTGCAAAGAAGGAGAGGAGAGAAAGGAAATGAGAGATGAAGGTCAGTCATTGCCTCAAACTTTTAGCACTGGGGGAAATGACCAAACTATAGAGTTATGGAGAAACCCCTAGGGCTGGAATTAGAGACAGATGTCTTCCTGTGGGCATCCATTGGGAAGTGGGGGTATGATCTATCTTCCTTCTCTGTGTGGGATCTCCAGTCCCTGTGTAGATCAGGAATTCCTCCCTGATTCCTTCATTTCACCCTCCATACTTGGTGAGACTGCTAGTCCCTCCCCAGCCTTGGGTGTCTCTTGCCTTTCAGCTCTTGGGGGACAGAGTGAAGCCATCCTCCAGTGCTGGCCTAGGCCAGCTTCCCCTACCCCACTGAAGGCTCTGCTCTGGAGACTTCCCTGTTTTGCTTTCTCTGCTTGGCATAGCAGTTAGGAGGTGCTGAGAACCAACCCCAAAACAGACAGCCTCGCCCAGCTCAAGCACAGGCTCTGTATGCATTCTCTGTTATCAGTCAGCAAGCCAGGATTATATACTGAGACTATAGCTGCACGCATTATCGAGGACTTATGGATGCAACGCACACTGTGGTCCCCGTAAGCACCCCTTGAATATTAGCTATGTGATTATTACAATGCCCCAAATATATGCCCTCTCTGAAGGCTAACGACAGACATACACACCTCCCATCCTGTCACCAGGACATGACTTACACTGTACACACATATTTGCAACAGGCATAGACAACATAACTGTCCACGGGATTCATGTTCACACCACAGAAAGCACAGACAGACAAGCACACAGCAGTCTACTTTTTTTTTTTTTCCTGCAAATCCTTTTAGCCGGACAATGGTGCAGTGGTTCACTAGAAGCACCCTAATACTAGGCCTGACCAGTCTCTTGGGCTACCCACCCCAGCTGAACCTCCCCTTCCAGCCTGCTCTTTCCGGTTCCCCTGGCACTAGCAGGCTCCAGTTGAGGCCACGGGGTGATGCTCCTCGGAACAGTGATGGCTACATCCTCTACCTTCCAGTCTCCCTAGTGATGCCCAAGGGAGGAAAGGTGTCCTGAATCAGAGCTACTTCCTCTTAAGGCCCAACAACACATAACAGGGTTCTCCCCTTCCCGCTGATGATCCTACAAGCATGACCACTAGGATAGATTGAAGTGGGAGACCTGCAGCTTTTGTCCCTGTCACCAGCCACCCCTGGACCCCTGATCAGCCTGGACCTGTGGCCCCTACTGTCTGGGCCCTGAGTAGGGGCGGTGATGGATACATGACTGGAGTGGGGTCCAGCCTAGGCTGTACCGCAGTTCTGGGAAAACCCAGCTAATACCTGTCACCCCCATCAGCCGACTGAAGGCTGCCCACCCACAATATCCCCAGAGCTCCGGAGGCTGCAACATGGTCAAATGTCCGTGTACTTGCGCAGAAGCACCGGTCTAAATTCGTTATTTGAAGAGTCTCAGTAGAGAAAAAGAAGGAAAAAAATTAGATTTCTACAGCCCTGCAGTGTTCATTCTTCTCTGATAATCCTAAATCTCTCACACATATCTCAAGGTAAATGAATTCTGAGTGTTGAACATAAAGCAATCAATGTAAGTCGTTCCTTACATTCACACAGAGGTTTGAAGCCTACAGAACATTTCCCCAACACGAATTTTCTCTATTTGGAATAAATTCTTCTCGTTGTTATATTTGTTTGGGAAAATATAAACGTATGAGGCTCAATATAATGAAAACACAGTCCATACACTTGGTCCTACTATATAAGAGGTAAAATACAAACCTGAATAGTTGCAAAAATCGAACAAAGCCTACCTACACCCACGCCTTGTGAACGAACCACGACTGATAAAGTCTCTTTGATGACGTTCAACAGCCGCAACACACCAGCGATGACACAGAAAACAAACAATCCCCCGGAAAACAAAGCATCGGCGACAACCACAAACGCTCTCCACTCCGGCTGCCCTCAACCCCTATTTATCTGAAAGAGTATAACATTTTGCTGGAAATCTCCCTCTTTTAACCAGCTGCTGAACAAACGTAGGCGAATCGGAAATAATAAAAGTCCGTTTGAAAAGAAAGAACAAAAAATTTATTTGGGAATTGACAAGACAGTAACAACAAACAAACAAAACAACAAAAGTGCTCTAGTTCTTACTAGAAAATTTGGTCCTCCAAACAAACGACACACTAGGGAACAACCAGGTCTAGGGGGTTAGGGCCAGCCGGCTCCGGGCCGCAAGCCCGCCTGGTCCGACTGTTGCCAGGTTTCAGATTTCTCCTGCCTAAGGTGGGAGAAGCAAGACGTTTGCAAAACAAAAATCAGAGCGAGCACAAGTCGTCCCAGTGGGTCCGCCAGGCCGGCAGTGATCTCCCCGCACTCCGGGCTTGCATCGAAAGATCCGGGGAAACTTGCTTTTAATTTGTTTCTTTTTAGATAGAGGGGAGAACCCCCCAATTTGTAAAGAAAACCATCTTTTACTGAGCATATTCTACTACCTCTCTGAACATAGTTTTCTGAAGGCCCGACAGGAATTCTACTTCAAATCTCCTGGAAGAAGATTTTCATGTTTTGCTTTAGGAAACTCCAAGGCCACAATATTTCGCCGGTTTTCCCGGTTAGTTTTCTCTTAAAAAAATTTAAAAAAATGTTATTTAAAACAGCCCTCCCGATCTTTTCGGCGAAACATTAGCCAGCCGCCTGGGGCCTGGAGGTGCCCGCAGCTCCGAGACCGGGAGGGGAGGACACGCAGCCTGGGTCTGACCCCGGCCGTGCTGTAAACCCCCGCACAGGCCGCCAAACGAGGCAGCCCGGCTCCCTGCTCCGGCCCGCCCCCCGCCCCCGGCTAGCCGCTTCTGAGCTACTCCAGGAGGCTACGTGGAGCAAAACGCACGTTTGTCCCTTTCTCGGGCGGCGCGGGTTCTGGTTGCCCGCCCGGACCGACGCTTCCAGCCAGGGACTGCGCGGCAGCCGGGCGGGGAAAGCTGAGCGCGAGCGCACCGACCTGTGTGAGAAGACCAAGAGGTCTGCACGGCCGACGCCCGGCTGCACCTCGGCCCCTGCACGTCCTCCCCGCTCTGAATTTTAACATGGGGCGTCCAGCCCGGACGCTCGGGCGCCGGGAGGAGACGAGGCCTGCAAAAGGCGCACGAAGAGGCGGCCTGCAGGCCGGAGGAGCGAGAGGACAGAGAGGGCAAGGAGGCGAGCAACAGGAGGAGAAGCGGAGGAGACAAAGAGGGGCGAGCGAGGAGGCGCAGAGGGCCTTGGACGCTGGCTCAGAAGATGGCCCCACAGAGGGCGCGTGGTCCGGCCGGCGGCGGTGGCTGCGGCTGAGCCGGCGTCGCACGTCCCAGCATCCTCGCAGCCGGCGTGCGCTGGGTTCTCAGAGATCGAGGCGCGAGTGCAGCGCGCCGGTCTTGCTGTCGTGGTCCCAGTAAGAGCAATGCATCATGGCGAGCTCGGGCTGCCGGGCGCAGGCGAACTGCAGGCCCGGCGCGTTAGTGGGCGCGGGCGCCGGGGGCGCGGCGGTAGCAGGGC
>NC_043704.1:121769751-121781618 GCF_006229205.1 Suricata suricatta | reverse complement strand
CGCCTCCCTTGCCGGGGCTCGGGGGCGGCGGCGGCGGCGCCTCGGGCTCCTTGGCTGCGCGGCCGGTCTCCGGGGCCAGCAGGGCCCCCGCGGCGTCCTCGGGCTCGGGGTAGCTGGCCATCATGACAAAGCCGGCGCACGGCGGCCAGGCAGCCCCTGCTCGTTTCCCTCGGCGCTGGCGCGGCAGAGTCCCGGCGCGTAAGTGAGCTCACCGCCGAGTCTCAAACTTCTGGAGACTGCGGATGCCGCCCGTGCTCGCTCGCTGGCGGCCTCTCGCTTCTTTCCTCTCCTTTTCCCCTTCCCCTAGGGAGCGGCTGGCGGGAGTGGAGCTCAGCCTCTGGCCATGGGGAGTCCGCCCAACAGAGAGGGGCTCCGGCCCCGCCGCCCCTCCCCGCCCAGGCCAGTCCCCGCCTCGGTGGGTTTTCTTCTCGGCGCTCTTCCCCTCCCCCCACGCTCCGGTTTCCCGAGGCACGACCCGCGTCTCTGGCGGAGCTGCCTCCTGGAGTCCCTAGTGCGCCAGGCGCCTCGCTCAGTTCTGATTCGTATGGGCTCCGCGGAGTTCCGCTTGCGTCAGGCGCCTTCGCCCCTATAGCGGGGCGGCCAGTCGCGCACGGGCGAGTTCATCTCCAAGTCACTTTTTGTAAACGCCCCGCACAGCCCGGACCGGCCTGCCCCCTCCCAGCGAGCTGAGGGGGCCCGGCGGACGACCCGGCTGACGCTCTCGCAAGCCCTTGAATTCCGCCGGGGCTCGCCCTGCGGATTGGGCCGGGAGGTGCCGAGGGCTCCGGCGGGGTCCGTCCGCACTCGGCCAGTGCCCACGGAGCTCGGGCCCTAGCGGGGAGAGGCGCCCCAAGCCCCCTCGCGGCTTTCAGGTGAAAGAAAACGACTCCTCTGCGCTGCCCTTTGCTGCGGTCTCGGGGCTAAACTTCTAGCTCGGGGCTGGGGGAGGGGCTGGCTGGCGGCGGGGTGGAGATTGCTGTGCGGTGGCTTTGGGAAAATCAGCCTAGAAACGAGTGTCACCGAACCAAGAAACCTCGGCCTGGCCTGGCCGTGGCGTTTTCGGAGTGACTGGGCCAAATGGGGTTGGGGAGAGGATCGGGAAGGGATCCGCCTGAAGCCCCTTGGTCTTTCCTTGCGCTTCCCCTGGATCTAGGGACCAGACCCCTCCTCACAATACATGTTGTAATCCTACGGGTCGTATGTGTGCTTTAACAACACCAAGTAGACCCCACTCTAGTCCTGCTCCTACACCGCGTGACTGTTGCTGTGGGCTTTGGGGGATTTTATTTGTATGCGCACCGGTATCACATATAGAGGTCATGGTCATGGGGAGGGTCTGTCTTTGAAGCACATTTGCTGGTTCAAAAACACAGGTATGCACACGGACAAGGTGAGATTTATATTTCTGGTAAAGCATTTATACTTACAGATATGTAATGGTACATGTGTGTCATCTAGCAGATAACGTGTTTCTGGGATGTAGCATCTTTTCTTTTTCCTCTTTTCTCTCTTCTCTCTCTCTTTTCTTTCTTCTTTTCTTCCCTTTCCCCCTTCCTCTGTCAATATTCTATTACAGACTGGGAAGAAAAACAAGAGACTGTGAGGGAGGCGGCGTTTGTTCAAATCTCTCTCCTGAAAAGACATTTGTTCTGATCTTTCTCCAGGGCTGAGGGGGGAAAGAATGCTCACCTCCCTTAAGCAGAAGTCTGAATGGGTCCCAGTTACACCTGCATGCATGAGATAATCTCAGGGGAAATGAATGCTGGCAAAAAGGGCAGCTGTTTAACAGTTTTAAATTAGTTTAACAGAAAGTCTGCAATTATAAAGTGTGAGAGAGATGGCCGGTGTTTTGAATCCCCAGACCCTCAGCTCCTTGGACCGAGGAGGTCAGGATACTTTGGGGAGGAAGGTGGACTGAATGGGATGTCATGCAGGGGTGTGTCCTATGTCTGGAAGGTCATGTCTGGAGTGGCTGCCCCTGTGCTCACTGCTACCTCTTCCTCCTAGGCTGCCCAGTCTTTGCGGATGCCTGGAGAGCCTTTAGTGGCCCGTGGGCCCAGCACCCATGGCCACGTTCATGTGCTGACTGCTTCCCACTCTGGTCTCTGATCTACATTCCGAGATTAAAGGAAAGGAGGACAGGGTGACGGGGCTCTTTGGAATTCAGCATCTTGAAAATGACTCCAGAGAGGTCACCAGGACAGGCTGGTCTGACCATTACAGCAAGAGAGAGCAGGGCTCTCCTAAACTCGAATACCCTCCTCCACCCACCATTGGAAATATCTCAAAGTAGCTAGTTTTTCCCCACTGCTCCCGGTGTACACCGGGGCAAGCCGCACCTCTTCCAAACCTCTGTGGTGTCTCCTGAGCCGGCGCGCAGGTGTTTTTCTTCTTCCTCACTCCCATCCATGCCCAGGCTGTGGGTGGGAGTGGTGTGGGTTAGGTTTGGGGCTGCTGTAGATTGACCCCAGCGCCCATCCTCCCCCTGGGCCTAGGCAGGGGAAAAAACAGCTGGGTCTGGCCCCAACCTGAGTGTGTGTGTGCTTTCGCCTCTCCTCTTTTTTTCTGACCACCCAGGCTGGCTGTCTCTCTCTCTCCCCCCCCCCCTTGCAGGCATTTCCGCTGCTGGCCTGCAGCAGCCAGGTGTAACAGCATTGTTGTGTGTGTCATCACTTCCCCGAATTCCAAACTCGGCTCCCTTTTCAGCTTTTAAGGAGTGTGTGTGTGTGTGTGTGTGTGTGTGTGTGTGTGTGTGTATGTGTGTGCGCGCGCGCGCACGCAGGGGGTGGGGGTAAAGGAAGGAATTCTTCTAAAGAATTTTCTGAGTGGACAGGAGTCCTGCTCTATTCAGGTATTGATCTCTCCAGGAAGCGGCGGGGCGCGCCTCGGTTTACTTTTCAACCCACTCAGGCAGGCTGGGTAGGGCCCCGCTTCCTGGAGAGGTCGGGATGCCGTCTGGCAGGCAGTCCAAATGGAGGCTGGGGAGGGGGCGCCCTCTCTCGCCCCGCGGCACTGCGGCGAAGCTCGCCCCCAGCTCAGTGACCTCGGAGCGGTGGCCACCTCCAAGGGCGGAGCGGAGCTTCTAGCCTCTCCTCCCGGGTTTCCCGGGGGCCTGCAGCTGCAACTCACAAACCGCCGGGCGCCTCTGCCGGTCTTCCCGCCCGGGCGCCGCCTGCGGACGCAGTGCCGGAGACCCGCCGGCGGGACGCGGCGCCCGCTCCCGCACCTGCCGTGCGCCGGACGGCCGGCGCGAGCCTTTCACTACGAGGCGAAGGAGGGATGGAGGAAGACACTTCTCCCGCACGGCCGGGAACCCTGCAACAGCCGCGGAAGCGGCTGCGCCTGGGGATCCGGGCGGCCGGGTCCTGCCAGGTGAACGGCCCAGAGGCCCCGAGGCAGGCAGAGCTTCCCGGGCGCCACTCAGCTGGCCCTGCGTTGCCGTGGGCTTCCCGAACCAGGTCCAGCGGTGCCCTTTCCTGGCGGGGCCCTCAAATACACTCCGGATTCCTGCCGTGCTCGAGGACCGAGGAACTGAGCCCGCTGCAGCCTTCTCCGTCGGGCCTCTCGTGCGCAAGGCGGGGAAAGGGAAGCCTGGCTGAGTTCAGTAGCACATCCCTATACAACTGCACACCTCACCTGTTCGCGCTACGCCCAGGCCCATCTACACGCCCTTGGACTCCAGGTGTCTCTACCTCCGTCACATTCCCCCATCACCTCTCTGCAATCAACCGCGTATCCCCCTCCAGTCCTCCCTTTACCCACTACTCTCTCACACTACCTGTTATACATACTACTTCTGATCCTGCACATTTTGGTGGAAAACGTGGCACTGATGCTTGCACTGTAAGCCTCTTTACACACTTGGACACTCGGCTATCTCATGACACAGAATGCCTCTTGGATCCGTGTCTGCAAGTCTGACTTCTAGAAGCCTGTTGATTCTCTTACGTCTTTTGCCCCGAGTTAGGGTAACTGGGCTGCTACCTGGATATTCCCTTGGTGAGGTTGCCGCTCAGAGTTTAAGAAGCTCAGATCCACAACATATCCCTCATGCACTTAAAAAAAGTTTTTTTAAATGTTTATTCATTATTTTTTAAATGTTTATTCATTTTTGATAGAGACACAGAGCATAAGTGGGGGAGGGGCAGAGTGAGGGAGAGGAAGAAACAGAATCCTAAGCAGGCTCCAGGCTCTGAGCTGGCAGCACAGAGCTGGACTAGGGCTGGAACCCACAAACCCGAAGATCATGACCTGAGACAAAGTCGGACACGCAACCAACTGAGCCACCGAGGCGCCCCTGTTTATTCATTTTTGAGAGAGAGAGAGAGAGAGAGAGAGCGAGCGAGCTAGAGAGAAAGAGAGAGCTAGCTAGAGAGAGAGGGAGAGAGAGCGAGAGCGAGTCAGAGAGAGACAGAGCATGAGTGGGGGAGGGGCAGAGAAAGAGACAGAATCCGAATCAGGCTCTAGGCAATGATCTGTCAGCACAAAGCCTGACTTGGGGCTTGAACCCAGAACTGTGAGATCATGACCTGAGCCAAAGTAGGAGGCTTAACTGGATGAACCACCCAGGCGCCCCCTCCCTCATGCACTTTAACACACGCCGCCGCCGCCGGCCACTCACACAGGCTTCCCCTCTGTTTTGTAGCTGGGCTCCCTACCACGTTGACAGTCTGCAGCCTGGTGATTAGTTCTTCCGCACAAAGGCACGCGTGCAGTGCCCCCAGGCCAGCCATATTATTCTGCCTGGTTGGGATTAGCAGTCACTTACCCAAATATGTGCCTCCTCAGAGAAAGAGTGAGAGAATAGGGGAGTGGAGAGCGAGAGTGAGAGCGAGAGAAGAGAGAGAAGCCACTGCTCATAATGGGGAAGAACTCACGGATGAGAGCTGTTTCAGTTGGGAAGCAGTAGGCTAGAATTCTGGGCTTCTCCTTACCTCACTGATGTTGGGCTTCAAGTTCACTGGCATCTCTTTGCCCCAAGGAGAGTGCCCTACCCTTTACCAGGCAGACTACAGGGCAGTTGTAGCCATTTCTCCTGGCTGAGCCTAACTTAGGGGAAAAAGGCAGAGAGGGCTGGTTCATGAGCCCTGCATGACCTTCCCTCTCCAAAGACTTCTGGAGCGCTCCTGGAGAGAGAATTCTAGGGTGGCAGGAGCTGTTGACCTGCTTCCTTTGGTATTCCATGGCCATGACTCCCAGGGCTGAAAGCCATTTTGTTCAGCCCTGAACAGTGAGTACCCTGCCACTAGCGCCCCCCACCTGCTTGTGAGTGTGATGTGTTGTTTAAAGTTGCCTTGTTGCCTTTTTCCAGAGACTCTGTCCTTTAGTTCTCACTCAGTGCTTCCCACCAGGATTGGCTTACCGCATTCTAATGGCATTGGAGAATGTCTCCACTCCACAGAGAGGATGGAGAGATGCCACTTTCCTTGTAGTGAAGCTGGAATTTCCACAGAAGGGACTGGAGGTGGGAAAGAGTGGCTGGACCATGGGGGGCCAGCTCAGGCTCCAAGGGCCCCCTACTCTCTGGGGCTATCTGCTTGTACGGCTGTACAGTCATGCTGCTGAACTTGAGACAAGGACACGGGACATCTTCCTGGTTCCCTGATCATGGCGAGGACCTGTGTGAAGCATTTAAACTTACTAGAGATAGAGTGGCTTTGCATCTGCAGCAGTCAGCTTATGAGGTAAGGCCTGCTGTCTGGAGCCCCAGGTAGGCCAGATGGGGTTGGGGGGTTGAAAGAGCCCTTCTTCTTGGTCTTCATTCCCTGCTCAGTTTCTCTTTGCAAATGGGCACTGTGTAAGGAGCCTCTGTGCAGGAGGGCAGTTTTAGATTCCTAACTTTGATGAAGTATAGAGGAAGGGAGAGAGAAGGGCTGAGTTTTGCGTTCTGCAGATTTCCCTCATGCCAAGATTTCGCGTGTGCTGTATAACTTGCGTATGTAAACAATAAGCATCTCAAGTATGCAGTGTGATTATTTTTATATACAATGTACCATGTAAGATCAAGATATGGAATGTTAACATTTTTGTCACCTCAGAAGCTTTCCTTATAGTTTTTCCTCTTCAATACCTACTCCCAAAAGATAACCATATTCTGATTATCACCACAGATGAACTTTGCCTGCATATAAATGGAGCATACAACATATACTCTTCTGTGTTTGGCTTCTTCTGCATAACATATTTTTAAAAATATAGTTTATTGTCAAGTTGGCTAACATACAGCGTATACAGTGTGCTCTTAGTTTTGGGGGTAGATTCTCATAATTCATCACTTATGTACAACAGCCAGTGCTCATCCCAACAAGTGCCCTCCTCCATGCCCATCACCCATTTCCCCCCCCCCCGCCCCTCCCATCAGTTTGTTCTCTGTAAGTTAAGAGTCTCTTATGGTTTGCCTCCCTCCCTCTCTGTCTGTAACTATTTTTCCCCCTTCCCTTCCCCCATGGTCTTCTGTAAAGTTTCTTAAGTTCCACATATGAGTGAAAACATACTGCATAACATATTTTTGCCAGCCGTTCATCTTCATGGCATATGTCAGACACTGATTTCTCTTTATTGCTGGGTAATATTCCACAAGTTGCTTATCTCTTCACCTATTGATGGACATGTGCATTGTTTCTAGTTTTGAGATATCACAAATAAAGCTGTTGTCAACATTTTTGTACATGTCTTTTTGTGAAGGGCATTTTATTACTCTTGAGTGAATACCTACAAGAGTAGGCATTTAGGCATATGTGCCCAACTGGTTTTCCAAGTAGAGCAAACTACAGTCCTGGACAGACAGACATGCTGCAACAAGTCCTTTTCCTTGGAGACAGCATTCGCTACAGACCACTGTGTACCTCTAGCTGTCATCATCATCGTCATCCTTACTACAAGGGAATAAAATAGATATCCTTTATGAAGACCTTATTTTGAGCCAGGAACTTTACATGCAAGCTCTCATTTCATTTTTATGAAAAATCCAAGGTGTTGGTATTATTCCCATTTTATAGATGAGGAAATTGAGGTGCACAGAAGCTAAGGAACTTGCTGAAGGCCCTCAGCCAGTAAGTGGCAGCTTGACTTTGGAGCCCTGAGTTTCACCTCTGCACGTGTGCCTCTGTTTGCCTGTGCAAGATCAGGAAGTCCTTCTTTCCATCTGACCAAACCTAGCTGTTATTTATGAGATCCATTTCCTATAACCTCTGGTCTTCCCCATATACATTGTTATGCCCAGGCCTGAGATCTGTGTACACATACATATGCACACAGTCTTCCTCATAGCCACACACGCTCACTGTGAAGACGGGCATGGGGGCCAATTCAGTGAAAACCTCAAAGTTTTCCAGGGCCTGGTCTCAGCAACCTGATCACGTGCATCTTAGGGAATTTGCAGAAGATTGGATCAGGCACAAGTCTGCTTCTGAACGCCACAGGGTAGAATTCAGAGGCCATTCTTTCCTGGGCAGAGATGGGCATTTGGTCCTCTTCCCAACATGCTGAGCCAAGTCGATTATCATGATGCCTTCGGGGCATTCGCCTGGGCATCTCTCCATCTACAGGGTTTGTCCAGGGATGCCCATGTTCTCCTAGAAGGAGATGAGAGCCCGGGAGTGTTGCACCTTGCCTGGGAAAGTGGTGAGTGGGGAGGCACATTTGTGAGGTCTGAGTAGGGAGAAAGCATGAAGTCTGGAGAACTGCACTTCTGGCCAGAGGGCTTGACTGGGCCCTGCGGGGACTGGCCACTCTGAGGAGAGCCAGCAGCCTTCTCGTGGTCCTAAGGACGTTATCAAGGACCCAGGTCCTGGGCTTGAGTCAGAGGAGTGTGCTGCCCCTGTGGGTGAAGGCAATATAGGGGGCTACACTCTAGGCAGCTGGCTCCTCCTCCGGCCCCTTTTCAGACTAATTGAGGGCTTGCTGGGCTCCGGGTTTGTAATTGATGGTAATTGCTGACAGGCTGCTGTGGTGGTACAAGCAGGCTTTTGTTGGGGAAACAGTGGTCAGGATTTTGGTGCTTTGAGTGGGAACAGTCCAGGATTCTGGTGTGCTCTGTTCCAGGTACTTCTTGGTACATAGCTTTTTGCTAGGAGGCAGCATTTCTGAGGAGTGGGGACTGGTAGCATGTCCGAGCAGGAAGAGACCCACTCATGCAGGCGATGGGAACTGAGGTCCAGAAATATACAAGGTGTGGTTTAGGCCGTAGAGCTAGAGCAGATGAAGGGAGGTCCTGGTACTATAATTGACGTATGCCCCTATGGGCTGGGGGGCACCATGGTGGCGTGGTTAACACAGACATCTGTCCCAATTCTTATGGATATCACCCTGGGAAATCATGAGACCTTGCTGAGCTTTAGGATTTTAGAATTTTATCATTTTAAAATAGGCAACATATTCACATATACCCAAAATTAAAAACATAGAAGACTTATGAAAACTCTCCCTTCCACTTCTGCCCCAGGTCACTCATTTCACAGGTAGCCGGTGACCCTGGTCAGACGTATATTCTTCCAGACGTATTTTAGCCATGTATAAACAAAACACATGCACATACATTCTCTTGCCTCCTTTACTTTTTGCACATGACAGCATCTAATACACAGTATTCTGTACCTTAAAAACTTTCCATATCAGTGCATTTTCTTTTTAGAGCATTGGATTTCAGAGTATTAGGTATCTTTCAAACTTGCTTTTATAAACAATACTATAACGTATAATCTTGTATATCCCTATTTTTTTAGGTGTGTGCATATATCTGTAAAACATTCTATAAGTAAAGAGATAGGATGCCAAAGGGCATGTGCATTTACAACTTTGAGATGTTACCAATTACCCTTCCTATGGATTGAAACACTATAACTTCCACAAGAAGTGTATGAGATTCCTGTTTCTCCACAGCCTAGCACACATCTTTTTTTTTTTTCAAAGAAATAAATCTTACAGACAGAGTTGAGGACCCTTCTGTACCTTTCCTTCATCCCTCTCTGTCTGTCCCTCTCCTGAGGTGATTACCATGGTAAACTTGGAGTTTAATAGTCTCATAGATATTTGAATACTTGTACCACATGTGTATCCACTTCTAGGCAGTACTTAGCATTGTTCTGCGTTTCATAACTTTATATAAATGGTATCCTGCTGTTGCAGAAAGACACGTGTTTGCTTTTTAATTCACCCTTATGTTTGTGAAAAGCTCCTAGTTGATACTCAAAGACAAGCTCCATTCATTTTCACTAGGTTGTACCATTCCATTGTGTGAACACACCATGGTTTATTTATCCATGTTTCTGTTGAGGGACAGTTGAGTTATTTCCTATTCTTTATTATTACCCAGAGTCCTGCTATGGACATTATTATATGTATCTGCTAGTGCTCATTTGCTACAGTGTATCAAGAAGTGGAGCTGCTGGAGCAAAGGGTACAGACCTCTTCCAACTTTACCAGTTATTGCCAAACAGCTTCTTCATCTGTAGACCAGAGGAGGGATGCCTGTTCGGCCGGAAGTCAGTGTCGACGAGTGAGATGGTAGAGTGGGCGAGAATCTGGGTTTGGATTTCAGCAAATCTAGACTTAACTCCTGGCTCTGCGATTCATTTGCTGTGTGACTTTGGGCCTACTATGTAGCCTCTCTGTGTTTGGGTTCCCTCATCTGCAAAACAGTAATGATAGTATCTAGATCGCAGGGTTCCTGAGAAGATTAAATAGGACTTCATGTGAAAAGTAACAGGGTCTGTCACAGAGGAGGCACTAAAAAAATCTCAGCAATTATATATATATGTTTTTTTTTTAAATTGTCCTTTATGTTAAGTAAACTCTACCCCAACGTGGGGCTCAAACTCAGGACCCTGAGATCAAGAGTTGTATGCTCTACTGACTGAGCCAGTCAGGTACCCTAACTATATTATTAATATTATTATTATTAGGCCTTTGACCTCTTTGTTTTGTTTTTTAAAGTGTTTTTAAATATTTACTCATTTTTGAGAGAGAGAGAGAGAGAGACAGCACATGAGCAGGGGAGGAGCAGAGAGAGAGAGGGAAACCCAGAATCTGAAGCAGGCCCCAGGCTCTGAGCTGTCTGCACAGAGCCCAATGTGGGGCTTGAACTCATGAACCTTGAGATCATGACCTGAGCCAAAGCCAGACAGTTAACCAACTGAGCCACCCAGGTGTCCCATGTCATTTGTTTCTTCACACATATTTCTTGGACCTTTTCTGTGTAGTGGCTTTATGGGTGTGGGGGTGCTGAGAGCAGCAGTGCACGGTTTCTGCCCATAGATGACAAGTGCACAGCCTGAACACAGTGCTTCCAACCCAAGACACATAGGATGCAAGATGAAGAAAGGAAGGGTTTCTGGCTGGGTCATCTGGGAAAGCTTGGTGGGTAAAGGTCAGGTCCCCCAGGAGAGGCCACAGTAGGGCTGAACTGCTTATCAATACCACTGCAGGTGCTGGGGGCCAGAGGACTGCACATTATTGCTCTAATCAAGGGGTACTTTCAGCTGCATACCTGCCAGGTGCCCAGGGATATGCTGAGTGCTCTGGTGGACGTAAGAAATGACTTAGTTTCCACCTGTGAAGAGTTTCCTTCAGTCTGATTGGGAAGAAAATCCCCCACAGTTGACCAACAATGGATTGTTGCATTGGATGTAATTCAACAAATTTTTGAGTATTTATTGTATACTCCAGACGTAGGCTCTAGAGGCGAGTTGGGCTCTCTGTTACCATACACCCTTCCCCTCATCCCAAACCAGAGGTGCATCCTCAGTCACGAGGGCCTTCTGCTTGCCCTACTAGGGCATGGTAACGGTGACCTGCTTATGTGTGTCTTCTCAGTTGCTTGCTGTTCATCCTTCAAGTTGGCTCATCACCTCTTGGAGATTTCCCTGGCCCCTCCTCCACATTAGCAGGCTGGGTTGGGTGTTAGAGCTCCCATGGCACCTTGTCTGTGCTTCCTTGTATCTCAGCAATGATTACCCTCCTTTGGATTATATATATACATATGCACATATGTATATATATTGATTTTTCCATCTTCCATTAGATTGTGAGCTCCCTGAGGGCAGTGGTTGTTCTTAATATCTTTGTATTCTTAGTACCTGATGTACCTATGTGTCTGACAGAAAATGTTAAAGGGATGTCGGTTAATTGCATACTTAGTGCTTGTTTCTTTTTTTCTTTAAAAAAATTTTTTTTAACATCTATTTATTTTTGAGAGACAGAGAGAGACAGATCATGAGCAGGGTAGGGGCAGAGAGAGAAGGACATACAGAATTAGAAGCAGGCTCTAGGCTCTGAGCTGTCAGCACAGAGCCCTACTCGGGCTCAAACCCACGAACTGTGAGATCATGACCTGAGCCGAAGTCGGACGCTCAACCGACTGAGCCACCCAGGCGCCCCAGTGCTTATTTCTTTCAGGAGATTAGTCTGAGAAAAGATTTAGACGTTTGAACGTTATAAGTCACTGACACTTGAGTATGAATTGCTCCAGAATTTAATTATAGTTCGGTGAGAGGTCAAAAACTGGGAATGGGAAGGAATCTAGGACAAGTGTCAGGGGTCCAAATGCGCGAGTTCAGTGACAGCGAAGAGTCAGCATGAAGAGGAGAGGAATTCAGGATAGGAGACGGTCCTGGAAGGCTGTGGGGCGAACGCTGTCAGCAGCCTCAACAGGCTCTCGAGAGTGGGAAGGCAGGCACAGCTTCCGGGTGTGCCAGGCGGACGGCGCGCCGGGGCGCAGGACGCTGACCTAGCGCCGCGCGCCCCCTCGGGCCGGAAACGGGGCTCGCCCGAGCGCCGGGGCTTCCTCGCTTTGTACCGCGCCACTTCCCCACGGAGGCCCGCCGGAAGCGGCGGCCGGCGGCCGGGGCCAGGGGGTGTTGTCTCTCCCC
>NC_043704.1:121734434-121769651 GCF_006229205.1 Suricata suricatta | reverse complement strand
GCGCGCGGGGCGGCCCCGGGCGGGCTGTGGGCCCTGGGCGGCGGTCGCCTCGCCGTCTTCCTGCCTCGGGATCCCCAGGACTCCGGCTTTCCTCCCGGCAAGACCCGCCGGCTCTCCCTGCCTCCCGCTGCCAAGCCCGGCTTCGGACGCCCTGTCCCAGGAAGAGAATGGAGTGTCTTTTCTGAGATGGGGAGTCCAACTGCAGCTTCGCTGTGGCCGCTTCCGGAGACGTTTTAACAGGGGCTTTTAAGGCCCAAAAAGGAGCAGCTAAGACATTCCTTAGGTAGGGGTAACACATCTAGAGACAAGGTGGAGGGAACACCTTGTGTGGGAATGGCTGGCGCTTCGTTAAGGACAGGCGGGACTGCCCTGGCCCTAGTTTTCTAGGAGAAATGGGTGCGCACGGGTTCTGGGACTGGGTAAAGGCCTTATTTGTATGCCAGGGGATGGGCCTTCCTTAATCTGAATAGTATATGAAAAGAAAACACAGTCTTGTAGGCTCGAGTGTGTCCATGCACAGTTACACATACATATTGCACACTTGTGTGCTTACACATGTACACACAGTTGTGCTCACAGATACACAGTTGTGCTCACAGATACACAGTAGGACATCTGTCCATACAGAATACCTGTTATACATGGCAGTCTCTGTTTACTGAATGCTTCCCTATATTTCTTCATCTGTCGAGTCTGGGAAGGAGATTTCTGTTAGGATCCCACCAGATTTTCTTTGGCTCTTGGCCTTTGGGGCAAAGTGTTTTTGTTTTTGTTTTTGCAAACTTCACTATAGGAGCCATTTAGGAGAAAGAAGCTTCTGCCACATATGTGGGTTTGCTTGAGACTGCTGCCCTCCCAAAGACTGCCTTCAGGTGCCACTCCATGGTTGGTAGAATTTGTCATTCATTTATTCATGCATTCAGATGAATGTGCCTAGGCATCACCTCTGAACTGGCCCTGTGCTAGGCTTGGGGATCCAGAGAAGACAGATTTGTTCTTGCCCTTGCGGGGGAGGGGCGGGAAGCACAGTTTAGTGGGGAGTTGGATAGGTACGCAGACACATGCAAATACGGATGCTAAGAACTATGATGGGGGCAGGTCACTGCTGTGGGAATGTGGGGGAGTCTTTCTGGAGGAGCCGACCCAGGGAGTAGTGCTCTCTGGGAACCCCCAGTGGCTGGGGAAGCAGCGTCCAGTGTCGGGGAGGGCTGATGGCACCTCCCTGAGGGACTTGGAATTCATTCTGAGGCCACTGGAGGTGTCATATGAGCATGGAAGGGAGGGCTTGTGTGTTGGGAAGGTGCTTCTGGCTGCAGCACGGAGAGTCCCGGGGGAGAGCTGACGGGCCTGCGCTGATGGAGGAGGACATGGATGGAGACAAGGACTCACCCTGAGAGTCATTTAGGAAATGGGAGCCAGGAGACCTGACTGATTGGACGGAGGGAAGGGGCGAGGTCAGAACCACTCCGGGGTTTCTGGCTTGGGCCCCGGGACATAGAGTTTGGCCATCCTCTGAGACAGAGGAGGTTGGAGGCACAGGTTCTTGGGCCAGACGATTGTCTGGAAGACATTCGTTTGAGGTGGCTGAGGGGCATTCAGGTAGAGATGTCGAAGAGAGTGGGACACACAGAACTGGCTCAGGAGAGAGGTAGGGCCGGAGGACCTAACCCAAGGAGGGTGTGGGCACAGAGAAGAGAATATTGAAGGAGAGAGATGGGTAGAGTGGGGAGCCTGTACCGTGCCTGAGTGGAGTAGCCAAAGAAGTGGGAGGTGACCAAGGGTGTGCCGTATTGCAGAGATCTTGGGAACATGGTGGTCAAGCCTGCTCAGGACCCTCCCTGAAGCCCACCCTCCCTGGTTCCCCAGGCCTGGGGCTCCTTGCCTCTTACAGGGTGGTTGGTACTTCATTGGTGATAGAGTCTCTCTGATGGAGAAAATTCACATACTGCAGTAGACTAGTTGTGGGACAAAAGTCAGGGTTTCATATGTGCTTTAAATAGGAGTACTTAAAATTTGAAAGTATTTATTCTGAGAGTGAGAGAGAGAGAGAATGAGTGAGAATGAGTGGGGGAGAGGCAGAGAGAGAGAGAGAGAGAGAGAGAGAGAGAGGGAGAATCCCAAGGAGGCTCCATACTGTCAGCACAGAGCCTGACTTGGGGCTCGATCCCACAAACTGTTCGATCATAACCTGAACCGAAACCAAGAGTAGGACATTTAACTGACTGAGCCACCCAGGCGCCCCTCATGGTTTCTGTTTATACAACTCTTATGAGGTGCTGGTTACACACACTGTTATGCTTGATCTTCAAACACCTCTTTTCAGATAGATAGTATTTTCTCTACTTTACAAATGAGTGAACTGCAGCTCAGAGAGGTTAAATGTCTTGTACAAGGTCCTACAGCTGGTTGGAACTGGAGCTGGGATGTGGAGTATGGTCTATTTGCTTTACATGTCCCCCATCTTTTTTTGTTTTTGTCTTTATACCCAATTTTTCTTCCTTAGTGCACGTTCAGTGGTGGCTGCCTCCTGGATTGGCATCTGAGGCTGCTGGCTTGCCCACACCCTTCAGACCTCCAGGCCACGGGGACTTCAGAGGAGGCTTGTGTCCCAGATTAGCCCTAAAGACAACATACTCCTGAAGAAGAAAGAGGAGGTGTAGGCACAGCCAAGGCCTGTGATGGGAAGGGCTTCCCGAGAATCAGTGGGGAACTTCCTTCTGGAAAAGCCATGAGAAGGGCAGTTCCTCTCCTAGGCCAGGCGTCAGGGAGTCAGGGCCCCAGCTGTTCCTGCCCAGCCGCCCGCAGCCCCGAGCACCCACCGGAGACAGGAGGCCCTGCCTGCTCACTGGCCATTGTCCCAGCACCGCAGTGCGGCTTCCCATGCGCCTCCTGTTTATACAGGAAGCCCCTGCTCTGGGATGCCACCTCCCAATCCTGATGGCTGGATGCAGGCTTGAATTCCTCACGGCAACCCCAGGGAGTGAGAACTAGAGTAACTTATCACTGCTCAGTGACTTTAAGAATTAATATAGCAGAGCGGGTAAAAGCAGGGTTTTGCCATGTGGCTGTCTTGCCTTTACCGCTCGTGAGCTGTATGACCTGGGGCATTCACACCAACCCTGTGAGTACAGGTTCCTTCTCTGTGATATGGGGAGTATTATTCCTGCCAATCTCACAGGTTTGATGTTTGATGTAGGATAAGTGAAACATGAAAAGTAGCTGGAACACAGCATATATGCACAATAAATCACCGATCTCGTGGTGTCTTGCTCTTTACTTCTCACTTTTAGTTGCACCAAATTTCAGCTGTGTTTCAATCACAGGTGATAGTTGTAAAATATGGCCTCCAAATTATGTGACACTTCTCCCATTGAGAGGTAGGGCCTGTGTTCAGCCCTTTGGGTCTGGGTGGGCTTGGGACTACCTTGACCAGTATGGTACTGTGGAAGTGATACTGAGCGATTCCTCAGGCTTTGTTTTAGTTGCTGGAACATTTATACTTGGAGCCCTATATTACCATTAAGCATCAGTCAGTAGAGCACGTGTCTCTTGATCTTGATCGTGAGTTCAAGTCCCACACTGGGCATGGAGCTTGCCTAAAAAAAGAAAAATCTACACCGGAGCTTGGTAGGCAAGAAAGGATTCTTCTTGGGTGTTCTCTCAGCAGGATGGGAATAGTTTTTTCCATTTCAATAAAACTTACTATTTTTCAAATATTTATTTATTTTGAGAAGAGCGGGCAAAGAAAGAGGGGGAGAGAGAATCCAAAGCAGGCTCCGTGAGGTCAGCTCAGCTGGATGAGGGGATTGATGTCACCAACTGTGAGATTATGACCTGAGCTGAAATCAAGAGTAGTAGCTTAACCAACTGAAACACCCAGGTGGCCCTCAACAAAAACTTACTGAGTTGAGTTTCAAAGTGGTAGACAGCATTCAAACTGGAATATCCTCCCTCACCAACAGAAGATGGCAAAAATTAAAAAGATAAAATAACAAAAGAGAATTATACTGAAACTATGAAGGGATACTCTTGGTAGACCAGGTATGATAAACATTCCTGGAATAATGAAGTAGATAGAATGTGACACAGCTATAAGCTGCAGTGTTTCTGAGTTCAAGCCCCAAACATCTGCAGAATTCTATCTCAGGAGAGGGGCATACACTCTAGAATCACCAACCAATAAACATTTGACCAGCACTTATTATAAGCTAAGCCTTTGTCAATATTATCTGTGTGTATTTATAGTCAATGCTTGTTTGAGTTACCTACATGCTTCCATTTTCTTTGCTCACCCATTCCTTCCAAGTTCACTTTCCTTTTTCCTGAAGTATATGGTTTCATAGTGCTTTCTCTAAGAGACTGTAAAAAGTAAGTCTTTGCTGAAATTTAAAAATTTCATTCTCCCTCTTAAATGCTAATATAGCTGGATATAGAACACCAAAGTGATGGTATTTTTCCTTAGCACGTGGAAGATACTTAGAATATTCTATTACTTTCTGGCATCTGTAGAGAAGTTGAGAAGTCTGCAGTAAGCTTAATTCTTCCTTTGTAGGTAATGTGTCTGTTCTCTCTAGTTAATTTTAAGGTTTTGTTTTGGTGGTCTGCAATTTTAATATGATATATAGAACCATGGAATTATTTTTATATAATCTGCTTGGGGATTGGACTGATTTTTCCTTATGAAGATTTATATATTTTATTATTACTGAGAATTTTTGGTTGTTACATGTTTTAATATTACCTCTTCCCCATTTCTTTAGTTCTTTCCTATTACATATTTGTCAGACCCTCTCATTCCTTCTTTCTTTTCTCAATTATCTTTCATACTGTCCATTGCTTTCTCTTTCTGTGCAATCTTTTTTAATGTTTATTATTTATATTTGAGAGAGAGATAAATAGAGTGCAAGTGGGGGAGGGGCAGAGAGAGAGGGAGACACAGAATCTGAAGCAGGCTTCAGGCTCTGAGCTGTCAGCACAGAGCCCCACATGGAGCTCGAACTCACTGACCAGGAGATCACGATGTGAGACGAAGTTGGACACTCAACCGACTGAGCCACTCAGGTGCTCCTCTCTCTGTGCAGTCTTATGGGTGATTTCCTCATAGCTGTTTCTAAGTCAGTAATTCTTTTTTCATCTCCATCTAATCTACAGTTGTACTCATCTATTAAAATTTTTCTTTTGCATTCTCGGAAGTTTTATTTGGTTCTTCAAAAAACCATTTCATTATGGTTTCTGTTTCTCCTCTTTTCCTTTTTTTATTATTTTAAATATACTTATTTCATTGTCTTTCAGAAATGTTCAGTTATCAGAAGCTTTTGATATGCCATTTCTCCTATTTGTTGTGTCTGAAAGCTCTTGTTCATGGTAAGCTCTTCTTTGTTTGGTTTGTCATTTTCATTAGTAATTTCTTTCCCTATGAGACTTCTGTATTCCTGAGTTGTAGGAATGACCCTATGAAGAAGTTTTATTTTATTTGTATTTTGCTTATTTGTTAACTATTTGACATGAGATGTCTGCACAAATGTGGGTGGTATAAGTCCAACTCTAAATCATCCCTTGGTGTAAGCTTGGTGTTTTGGTTTCTCACAGGAGACTAGGAAGAGACAAGCTTTGTCTCTGGGCTCTTGGGGGAGCTTTTCTAGCCCCTTTCTCACTAAGAGGGCAGCTCTTAAAAAATCATGACTTTATGTAGGATACTCCTAATTTAACTTGAGTGACCTCAAAACCTTGTCTCTTGTCCCTGTAAGATGGTAAGAACTGAAGTTTCTTGGGGCACCTGAGTGGCTCAGTCGGATACCCAACCAACTCTTGGTTTCAACTCAGATCATGATCTCACAGTTCATAGGTTCGAGTCTTGCATCGGTCTCCATGCTGGCAGCTCAGAGCCTGCTTGGGATTTTGTCTCCCTCTCTCTCTGTCTCTCGCCCACTCATTCTCTCTTTCAAAAATCAATAAAAAAATAAACTTAAAACAGAATAACTGAAACTTCTCATCTTTAGAGATGTTTTCCAGTCTCTAAGCCCTCTGCCCCTCTCAGGGTCTCTCCTCTGTCGGCTCATGCACTCCCCCTCTGGCTTTCAGTTCCCCTCTATTTCTGGCATCTAGAGGTTTCTCTTTCCTGAAAGCTAGAAGTTGAAAAAAGGGACTTTTTTATTAGTTAATTTTAAGTCTAGAATTTCTGTGAGTTTGTAATGGAAGACTGTTTTTTTTCTCTTTATAGCTTTTGGCCACAATGAACCTCTCCAAGTCTTCTGTACGTGTTCTCTCATATCATCCTCACAAGAACTCTGTGACACAGATGTTATTCATCAGCTTTCTTTCATGTGTTAGCAAACTGGACTTGGCAAATTTAAGTGTTGTCCTAGAACAGACAGGTAGGAAATGGTCTTGTCAAAATGTGAACCCAGGTTCCTCCAACTCCACTTCAAGTAGCGTGCAGGAAGTTTTGGTAACTCCCTTTGCCCCTGGTCATCTCGTTCTGAAAATCTTAACACACATAATACATACACTATCCACCCAGATTCTGCCTTTTTGTATATCTGTCCATTTATGCATCCTTCTATTCATCCATCTATCCCTCTTATATTTTGATATATTTCAAAGTAAGTTTCAGACATTAGTATACTTCATCCTAAACAGTTCCGCATGCATTTCATTAACAACAATTTAATATTCTTTTACAGTTCTTTTCTCCCGCTAGTTACAAGTGAGCCAATATTAACTCTACCATCCCTGAGTTTTGACTAATACACACACCTGTGTAATGCAAACCCATGTTCAAGGTCTAGAACATTATCACCTCTGCAAGAAGTTCTCTCCTACCCCTTCTCAGTCTCGGCTTTCACCCAGAGGCCACCACTCTTTCGATGTCCCCTTCCCTCCGGGACTCATTTTGCCTGTTCTAGAAATTCGTGTAAATGAATTCTTAGCAGGTATACTTTCTGGGGTAGTATTATTTCACTCAGCACAGTGATGTAGAGACTCCTCCATGTTGTGTGTGTGTTGACTCTTACTGCTGAGCAGTAGCTCAGCCACAACACCGTTAGTTTATCCATTTTCCTGTTGTTAGACACTTGAGCTGTATTCAGTTTTTGGAAATCATGATCACATTGCTAAAACATCTTAATAAGTATTGCTATTGTAACAGTTTCTGTGACATGGTGGGGAGAGTAGTGAAGCAGCCAGATTGTAGTTGAGAGAGATGAGAAGATTCAGAGAATAAACTCAGTTTTCTTAAGATGAGTAGATGAAAAGCAGGGAGGTGAAGAATATAGCTAGAGGGATGTTCAGGGGTCAGGGACAGTATAGATGTGTACCATATATAGCACAAATAACATGTACTATATATTTAATAATATATGCTATAATATAAACAATATAATATTTTTTGTAGAAATGTATGCCAATTAAACATATAATATGTCTATATTTATAGGCGGGAATAAGGGGTGCCTGGATGGCTCAGTTGGCTGAGTGTCCAACTCCTGATTTTAGCTCAGGTCATGATCTCACAGTTTGTGGGTTTGGGTCCTGGGTCCGGCTCCATGTTGGCAATGTGGAATCTGCTTGCGATTCTCTCTCTCCCTCTCTCTGCCCCTCCCCTGCTTGTGCTCTCTCTCTCTCTTTCTCTCTCTCTCTCTCTCTCAATATAAAGAACCTTAAACATTTTTAATGGGGATAACAGAAGCATGTTTTTACGTTGGAATAAAGAGGGGAGTTGAGGGAGGGAGTGGGAATCCGTGCTTCTGGGGACAGCACATGGCTGCCCTCCTCTTGGCCCTGAGTGCCTCATTCTGGGCCGAGCCCATGGTCCCTGTGGCTGATCTCTGGTTTCTATTGGCAGAGTCTCAGTCCCTGAATCTTTTTCTCCGCCAGTCTGACATCCAGAATGACAACGAAAGGGATAGCAGAACTCTGTCTTGGTTCAGGCTGTTGATGCTCTGGAGGGGACAGCAAGTGTCATTGAGAGATGCAATAGTGGCTCCAACTGGGCAGTGGGGAAGAACCTCCCAGAATAATAGGGCCACTTCTCGGGGTGATGATTGCATGGAGCTTGCCATGGGAGAAGCAAGAAGATTCCTTCCGGTCTAAGGACCTGTGACTAGGGGAAGGGTTGATCTCTCCCTGGTGAGCAGTCGCTGATTGGAGCTCCTGGGTGAGATCATCTGCTGACAGACATACAGTGGTCCAGGGCAGGGGCTGCCCCACGACTCACCTCTGCCCATGTCTGCTTCTCAAGATTATCTGTTGGACTGATAAAAGAAAATCTTTTATTAATCTATTTTTATTTGTTTTAATGTTTATTTATTTTTGAGAGAGGGAGAGACAGAGCACAAGTGAGAAAGGGGCAGAGAGAGAGGGAGACGCAGAAGCCGAAGCAGACTCCAGGCTCTGAGCTGTCAGCACAGAGCCCAATGCAGGGCTCGAACCCACAAACCGTGAGATCATGACCTGAGCTGAAGTTGAATGCTCAACCAACTGAGCCACCCAGGCACCCCAAGAAAATCTGCTTTTAATGTTTATATATTTTTGAGAGAGAGAGAGGGAGACAGAGAGAGAAACTGTGCAGGGGAGGAGCACAGAGAGGAGACACAGAATTCGAAGAAGGCTCCAGGATACCAGCACAGAGCCCAATGAAGGGCTTGAGCTCACTAGCCAAGCTGCGAGATCATGACCTGAGCCAAAGCTGGATGCTCAACAGACTAAGCCACCCAGGTGCCCCCCAAGAAAATATGCTTTTTAAAATAACTTGGGTTTAATTGGGTGCAGGTAGGCAGGTTGGACTGGTGAGTTCTTGTGACTCTTTAACCATCGCTTTCTGGGTGAGGTCAGGCTTGTTATGAAGTTCTTTTCCCATTAAGCTTTCAGTACTGGACTTTGTTGCTTTAAAAACTCTTTACTGATTTATACCGCATATATGTATTTCCTTTAAAAAAATCAACTTTACTGAGGTATAATGTTCATACAATAAAATGCTCCAATTTTAAGTGTATTTTGGGGAGTTTTGACAAATTTAAATACCTATGTAAAGAATAATGAAGGTATAGAACATTCCCATCACCCAAAAAGTTCCTTTGTGCCCCTTCCTAGTCAATTCCCCACCCCACACCCAGCCCCCCAAAACCAGTGACTTGCACTCTCTCCCTACAGATTAGATTTGTCTTTCTGGAGTTTCATGTAAATGCAGTAATACTGTATGGGTCTTTTGTATTTGACTTCTGTGGCATAGCATGATATTTTCTAGATTCACCCATGTTGTTGAGTCCATCTGTAGTTCACTGCTGTTTATTTCCATTGTGCATATAGATCCTCATTTACTGAATAGGTAATACAGACACATGGTACAACATTTACAAGTACACAAGTTTTCCCACACCAACGCCTACCCAGGCAGTCCCCTTTCACAGGGATTCGTATGAATAGCTTCTTGTGTATCCTTTTGAGCTCTATGATGCATTTAGAGCCAGATGTGTATGTGGGACCATCCTCTCATCTCTCAAAAAATATGTAATTCTGCATGTGTGTGAGTATAATTTTAGAAGTGAAATTACCAGAGTAAAACAGTCACCAAAAAAGGGTTATACACATGTAATTTTGACAGATATTACCACCCTCCAGAGAGGTAATACAAATCTCTCCAACTTTTTTTTTCTTTGGTTTTTGAAAAGCTTAAACAAAGAAAAATAGAAAGAATAGGATAGTGGACACTTGGTTAGTACAGGCTTTTCTTTGGATACACTTGAGTTTTCAGCACCACACTCTGCGACCTTCAAGTGAACCTGTGTGTTCAGTCTCACAGTCGTTGGGACCTGTTGTTCTCACTCACTGCGAGGTGATCCGCTTCTGACCACCTGGGCGGGGCTCGGGCTTTAGGATGTTTCTATTCTGGGTGGCTTGCTGGGTTCCTGACCAGAGATGGACAAGACAAGGGCCCTAGCCTGGATTGGGTCTGAGGAGAGCTTGGCCCACAAAAGCCCTGATTCTAGAAAGGGAGATGATCGGATTGGACGGTCAGTGTATGCGTGTGGTGTGTGTGTGTGTAAACAATCACATCCATGCCACAGCCTGGGTGGGTCTGGAATCTGCCAGTCTGGTGCTTTTGCTCCAGTAGCTTGTTGGGGAACTCCTGGGGACAGTAGGAAACCCCTACATTGGCCTATAAGACCCCCAGCACCCTCTGAGGAGCTCTTTCTGGAGCTCTTACTTGCACTTCAGCCACCCTGGCTTTTCAGTTCCTGTCTTTCTCCTTCCAAGCCCATGTGGTTCTCTGCACCTTGAAGCACTCCCTTAGGCCCACATGCCCCTCAGCACCCCGGCTTCTCCAAGTTACCATAGATTCCTCCTCCTCAGGACTAACTCCCACACTGGACAGAGCCTCCTGGTAAAGTTCTGGAGCATTTATGATGATTTGTGCTTATATATTTCTCCAACTTGTGTCCTATTTCTCCTCTTCATATATGTTATGCAGGCACAGATCATATATGTTTTGTGCATCATTATATTCTCTGCTCTAAAAGAGATTAGCACAGAGTAGGTACTCCGTAAAGTTAGTGAGGCATTTAAAAATTTTAACATGTTTATTTATTATTGGGAGACAGAGCATGAGCACGGGAGGGGCAGAGAGAGGGGGAGATACAGAATCTAAAAGAGGCTCAAGGCTCTGAGCTGTCAGCACAGAGCCCGACATGGGGCTCAAACTTACAAACTGCGAGATCATGACCTGAGCCGAAGTCAGACGCTTAACCGACTGAGCCACCCAGGTGCCCCTGTGAGGCATTTTGATAGCACAAGCATATAGCTTATAGTCCAAACTGGGGAATGAATTCCATTTCTGCATCTTGGCAAGTTACCTAACCTCTCTGAGTTGCAGTTTCCCAGTCTGAAAAATGTGTATAATAAAACTGAGTTTCAGAGGAGTTAGGAGCACTTGGAAAGTACTGAATCAATAGCAGGTGCCTAAGCCCTGGTAACTATCACAGTAGCATCTCTGATGCAAAGCCAGTGAGCAGGCTTGTTCATGGGCAGCTTGGGCTTCTGGTGACCAGCGACAGCTGGCTTCAGTGTCTGGAGTCAGGCTGGGCCACAGGTGGGAGTCCAGTGCCTTCCTAACCCAGGTGGTGAGAGTGACGTTGGAGCTGGGGGTTTAGGAGGTCACACTGCCATTTGTCAGCGGCCACCAAGACCTTGGATGGAAGACAACCCTGGGGCACCTCCAGGCACTGACTTCTGCCAGGGCAGTCGAAGGGAGCAGCAGGGAGCCATGGGAACAGAGAAGGGCAGGGAAGCCAGGTGGTCCCAGGAAGCTGCAGGCTCGGCTGGCAGGCAGGAAAGGGCTGAGGAGAATGTCAGGGCTCTGGAGGGGATAGGGTTTCTGCCGCCTCCAGCTGCCCTAAGCTGCCTCTGCTGTTTTCCAGAGGGACCCAATTACAACCCCCTTGTGGAGCCAGGGCTGCCAGAGATCCTGCAGAGATAGGAGGCGGCTCTCAGCAGGGCAGCAGGGACCTTTTAAGCTCCCCGAACCATACACCTGTTCCTGATCATCTAGGATTTGGGGCCTGGTTTGGGGAAAGTGTTAGGACTTTTGAACATGGTCCCTCAGATCTCCATGGAGCCTCAGGCTTTCAAAGTGTTCTCACAAGTACCGACTCATTTGATCTTCTTCACAGCTTGGGCGCTACCTGGGGGGCTTCGTCGGCTTCTTCGGACAATGTCCCCAGTGGTCAGAGAGAGGGAGGCTCGTTGGCTATAGTCACCTTGTGAGCTAGCGATCCAGGACTTCTGTCTCTGCCGAGCCTCTTCCCTGTGCCACTCGATCGACCAATCAGCATACAGCAAGGCTCTCAGCTTGCCACAGGCCCCACCATGCCCTATTGTGTGCCATCAGGCATGCATCCCTCATTAGTGTTACCTGCCTGGTTCTTGAAATATTTGAGCAGCAGCCCCTGCCCAGCATGCAGTGTGTGCCCAGCTTTGTCCTCGCTGCTGTGGAAGAAAAGAAAGGTGGAGTGTTCTTTGCCCCCAAGGAGTGAGTGGCCAGACATCCCTCTGCGAGAGCAGCACATAACATTGGGTATATTTTGGGAGGCCATGCGATGGCAGGCCTGAGGTTACTGAGGTCCTCCCCCCACCTCCATGGGGGATTTGGTTAGGCTAAGAGGAGGAAAGGCATTCCAGTGAGAAGCTTGGACCTACAAGTATAGGAGGCAAGAAGAGACTAGGGTTTCACAGGATGGAGGGAAGTTTGGATGTTACATGGCTTTGAACCTATTCATACCACAAATATTTCCAGAGTCTTCCAACATGTAACTTCACCAGCTGGCGCCGTGCAGACTTTCTGCTCTTGCCAGGCCTCTTCTGGTTGCCCACACCTGATTGTCGCTCCTACCCTCTCCATCCATCCAAATCCTGTGTACCCCTTTGCGGGCCACTGGAAATTTGAGCTCCTCCAGGAAGCCTGTTCTGACCTTGGCTGTAATCTCTTTTTCTCCTTGAATTCCAGTGGTCCTGGTTCTTAGCCGAGGTGCCCAGGCCCCTTTCTAAAATTGTTTTTTTTTTTATGGTTTTTATTTATTTTTGAGAGACAGAGAAAGACAGCATGAACAGGGAGGGTCAGAGAGAGAGGGAGACACAGAATCCGAAGCAGGCTCCAGACTCTGAGCTAGGTGTCAGCACAGAGCCCGACACGGGGTTCGAACCTACGAACCGTGAGATCATGACCTGAGCTGAAGCCGGACGCTTAACCGACTGAGCCACCCAGGCGCCCCAGCCAGGCTCCTTTCTAAAGTCTGTCTGATCTCCCCAGTTCCCCTTAGCTCCCCGTGTTCTAGCAGGGGCCACCACTCCAGCCCCCTCTTTGCAAGTCCCTTAAGCTTCACAGGCAGTGACAGACCATTGATATAGCATTTGCTGTAGGGTAGGCAAGGGGCCAAACCCTTCACACGAATTTCCTGATTTAGTCCCCACAGCCAGCCCTGGATCCTGACTAGCCCCATGTGGAGAGGTGGCTTGAACAAGGTTCCTGCTCCCAGGCACCCGCGGTAAGAGATGTGAATGCAAGATAGTCTGGGCCTGGCGAGGTCACTGGCCCCTTCAGGTGCTTGTAGGACACCCCTTTTGTTTTTCCATTTTTCTTTTGCATGCTGATGGGGTGGGGGGGGCTGTCCTATAAAACCATCTCTGCCTTTAATCAATTTCCACTTGGAAAGTGAGCCTGTGAGATGGTACTCACCTCTTGGGGTCAAAATAAACCCATCTGAGGTGATGATGAGATGGTTGTGGCGATCCTTCACCAACCCCAGATGCTCCCAGCTCAGCCACTGAGGCCTTGGGGCCCCCATCCTCCTGCCCAAGAGGGATGGACCAGCCTGGAGGCAGGCAGCAGAACAGGAATGCAGCCTCCTGGATGGCTTCTGACAGGGCATCGCTGGGAGGCCCCCCAGCTCCTCCAGGCTGCTACTCTGCTGGGGAAGCCGGGGATTAGGAGCCTAATTCCGCAGAGAATCCTGTTTTTCTTAGCTTCACACGCATTGCTCTTTAGGAAAGGCCCCTCATCTAATTAGCCTGAGTCAACAGCTCCATTTATTTGGACACGTGATGTTATGAAATGGGCTGCTGCTGGGGTGTTTTTGTACCGCATATCTGGGCTGCCCTTCCAGGATGGCATCAGGAGGGAGGCGCCATGGGCCACCGGGCCAGGGTGAGTCCAGCCTGAGAGAGAACCCAGCAGAGGCCGGAAGGGAGGCTGCAGGTTTGCTAGCCAGGCGGGAACTGCTCATTCTCGGATTTCATAACAAGAAAGTGACCCATGGAGTGTCCACATATCCAGCTTCCTTTCCCGTTGGTCTCTCTGAGCCAAAATAAAAGAGGGATTAGGGGCCCTTTGACTGAAACTCCTTCCTCTGTCCCCGGTCAGAATTAAAAAGGACTTCTACAAGGGGCTTTTGATGGTGACAGGCCCTTTACCACATCCATAAGCACCTAGGACTTTGGGAGGAAAAAATGAGTAACAACGGTTACTATTTATTAAGCATTTACTATGTGCAGGGTTCTAATCATAAAATAAATCACACACACGTGCGCACACACACACTTCCCCTCCCCGCTCTGCCCCTCCACTGTTCTCCTTATCTGCCCGGTGAAGGTGCAAACCCTCTTCCTTCTGTCCCCCATTCAATCCTCTCCCAACCTCTCTTCCCGAATCCCGACTGGTGTTTAACCTACCAGATTCTTTCGTATACGTTTACATACATATGTATCACATATTATTTCTAACTCTAAAGACAACCCTTTAAGGAAACTGCTGTTATCCTTGTCTCACAGATGAGAAAGCTGAGGCAAGCGAGGCTAAGCAACTTGCTCAAGGTCACACAGCCAGTAAGGAGCAGAGCTGGGCTTTAAATCCAGGCCTGTCAGACTCCAGAGACTGACAGGAACACTTTTACCCTGGGCAGCGCACTGATCCCTGGCGGGTCACAGACTTCGGTCTTAGTGAATTATAGCGTGCTTCTTACCTGTTCCTCCTGCCGCCCCTTCTCCATGCTGTTATTATTTTTGCCAAATGGGTCAGTCATAGTGGGCATTTGATACTTTGGGTCACATGGAAGTCACCTTGAATAAATGGGGCAGGAGCTTTGCTTTGCTGCCTCCTCCTCGTCCCCTGAATTCCCATCAACCCGATTGTTTTCCCCGGACCACTTTCTGCTTTGTGCACCAGAGCCAAATGAGAGTGAGAAGCATTGCCACCCTTTCCCCAGAGTATGGTTGATCCACGTGCACAAGCGCAGACCACTGAGCACTCGGGACTGAGTGAATTTTTGGACAAGCAGAACATTGTTGTGAACAGTAGCAGTTCAGCAGCATTTTAGCGCTCTTGCCCCACATGGGGAGTCTGGGAGGCTGTCCTCCTGTTGGGGAGGTGAACCCAGTGGGAGGAACAGACTCCTAAATGTTTTCCTCTGTCTTCCTTCCTCCCTCCCTTCCTTCCTTCCTTCCTTCCTTCCTTCCTTCCTTCCTTCCTTCCTTCCTTCCTTCCTTCCTTCCTTCTTTTCTTTCGGGGGGGAGTGCAAGTGAGCGAGGGGCAGAGAGAGAGAGAGAGAGAGAGACAGAGAGAGAGACAGAGAGAGACAGAGAGAGACAGAGACAGAGAGAGACAGAGAGAGATAGAGAGAGAAGCAGGGTTCATCCAATGTGGGACTTGAGCTCATGAACCATGAGATCATGACCTGAGCCAAAGTCAGATGCTTAATGACAGCCACGCAGGCACCCTGTTTTCCTATTTCTAATGGGAGTTTGTGGTCAGGAACTGATGTGTGTGTAAGATACCGAAACAAATTCTCACAATCGATGTAGGCTGGAAAAGCAGAGGACAGGGAGAGGCAGAAATCAAAGAGACATTATTTGATGGATTAAAAAAAAAAAAACAAATTCCAGTGCTGGGCCTGGAAGCTTCTGCAAAAAGGTAATGGGACCTTTTTTCCTGTTGAACTTTCAAACCTTCCTGACCCTGCACTTTGTGCTCTGGAGTTTATCAGGCATACCGGGGGCCAGGAGTGTAGCACGACTAAAGTTACTAGGACAAAGCTGGAGGCAGGTCAGCCCTCCACAGGGGAGTCCCAAGGGCCTGCAGGCAGCCACTGCCACCAAGAACTTCTAAGGCCAAGAAAGGGAAGCCTTGAAGCCAAACATCCCTGCACGGTCCCAGGCAAATGTGTTCCTCATCAAGGCAGATACAAACAAAGTTTATTAAAAAGCCTTCTAAAGGACATTCCAAATCACCAGCAGGCCCCTGTGAGGTGACCGTCCATCCTCCTGCAGACTCTCATTCCAACCTCATTGGAGCTTTTCAAACACCAAGTCACCAATATGTCTAGGAACAAAAATAAACAGGGGGCTCCAGTGGGCAGCCCTGCAGCCTACGGTGACCTGGCTCTTGGTGCAGGTCTGCACTTTTTGACACCACAGCCGGCGGGGTTGATAGGAATGACCCAGGAATCAAGTACAGACAGGGCAGTGAGGCCTCTTGGCCTGTGGGGTGGCCACTCCCGACCTGTCCTAATGGCAGCCCACCAGGCAGAGGAAGGGCCCCTGCGGTTGCAAAAATGGTGGCTTAGCACAGTGGTGTGAACTCTGGGCTAGGAAAGTCAAGTGCCTTTTGCATTCTGGGAAGAAAGGAGACTGCTGCCTCCTGGGAACTGGAAATTTCCTCATCTTGGTAAAATTGTTGATTTTTCCAATAGATGGGAGTGAGGTTGCTCTCGCTAAAGTAGGGGGTGCAGGTCTCAGAGTCTGTTCACAGGTTTCCCACAGCCTAGCAGAGTACCCTACAGAGCACAGGGCTCTGTGGAGCACAGTTTAACACCCCCCCGCCCCTGGTATGTAAGCTAAGATTCTGTGATTTTACAATGATCTGAATAGACACCTGGACCAATAAACAAGTTGTGAATCATATAGTCTATGGCAGTATTAGTACAGGAGCAGGGAGGGGCGCCTGGGTGGCTCAGCTGGTTGAGCATCTGACTCTTGATTTTGGCTCAGGTCATGATCTCACATTTTCAGGTTCATGAGTTCAAGCCCCACATTGGGCTCTGCACTTGACAGTACAGAGCCTGCTTGGAATTCTCCCTCTCTCCCTCTCTCTGCCCCTCCCAACTCATGCTCTCTCTGTCTCTCTCAAAATAAATAAATAAACTTTAAAAATTGTTTAAAAAAAAGAGAGGAGAACTCTTTTTCTAGAGTAGACCTGCATTTCCATGGCCTACTTGTGTCATTTGGCCAACTGCATTGCTTAAACTCCCAGAATCTAGTGATAAGAGTGGATCATAGTAATTGCTTCATGCTGTTGTGAGCCTCTGTGCCAAAGTCTAAGTCATTAGTGAAGAGTCAGACATGTCGTTGGTTCCTAATAAGTGGTAGCCATTGTTATTTTTATTTCTTGGGCATATCCTATGGTCCTAGCACTGTTCAACATTTTAGGGAAACCAGAGGGTATCCAGAGAATAAAGGAGAGAAGGAAGAAGAGAGAAAGAGTCTGTAGAACGTAGGAAGAACTTTGCTACTGATAAAATTATACCTGTAATGAATGATTTACTGAGAGCTTTCTATGAGTGGGTACTGTATGTGGAGATTATAGTAAGTCTCTTTCTATGACAGTCGCACACTGCAGGTTGCTGTATTTTTTTTTTTCTCACGGGAAGGAAATTGAGGCTCAGAAAGCTTCAGTGATTGCCCAAATACCAAGGCTTAGGCTACAGATGACTGTTTGTGTCCCCTCCCAATTCATATGTTGAAAACCTAATGCCCAGTGTGATGGTGTGAGAAGGTGGGCCCTTTGGGAGGTGATTAGGTCATGGGCAGAACATTCCCTTGATCCTTTTACCACATGAGGACATAGTAAGAAGGTGAGGTTATGAATCAGGAAGAGGGCTCACATCTGACACCAGGTCTGCTGGCACCTTGATCTTGACTTCCTAGCCTCCAGAACTGTGAGAAATATTTGTTGTTTATAAGGTACCCAGTTAATGGTATTTTGTGATAGCAGCCTGAAGAGCCTAAAAGAGGGAGCTAGGCTGTCTGATTCCTAATTCTGGGCTTTCAGCCTCTACGGGTTATTGATCCCAGATTTTGACGCAAGGAGTGCCTCCTGTCACAGATGATCACAGATAGTCCTTGTCTCCAACCAGAGCTGCCAAGTGCAATGCTTGAGAAACCCTGTCATGGTGTCGTGTACAAGACCAGGGAATGATTTCATCCATTTTGGCAATCCTAGCTTTCTTGATTCTAAACTAGCGATTCTCAACCCCCTGGCTGCACATTAACATCACCTGGGGAGCTTTGAAAAATCCGTACCACATGAGGCCACCCGGACCAATTACATCAGTGTCTGTGGGTGGGGCCAGGCATTGGTATCCTGTTAAGCTCCCTGGTGATTCCAGAGAGCATCCAGGCCTGACAATCTCTCTGAAGGGCCACAACCAGTTTTGAAGCCCTTCTTCCCTTCCACTGAGGGGCTGGGGTTGGGGGCTGGGAGTAGAGGCGGTTTTGAGGCATGGGTAGGGGGCAGTAAAGGGGAGGGATCAAAGGCTGACTAAGAATGAATGCAGTGTGGGCATGGGGGTTCAGAAAGGTTAAGTAACTGAACTCAGGGTGCACGCAGGGAAAATGCCAGAGCTGGAAATCACACCACTGAAGGGGTGGCAAAATGATAGGAGTCTCTTATTACAGGGGAGATCCCAAGGGCTGCTCAGGGGTGGAGCTCCCCAAGACCTGCTTCTACATCCAGTTCTCTCAATTGTTCACCCTTTCCACCCAGTCAGCCTCACCCATGCTGAGGGAGGGCCTGGACTACCAAGTGTCTATTTCCAGACCAGTGTTCCTTGGCCCTTCAAACCTATAATGCGGTAAGACATCTCTCTTAGATGACTTTAAGGCACCCAGGGTTTCATATGCCTAAGACGGAACTCATAACCACGTGTGCTCCCAGCCTGGTTCTTCTTCAGGGTCCCAAGCCTGGTGAATGGCACCAGAGTCGTGCTGCACTGCTCCTTCATTCCCCACTCATATGTCTCACCAGCATTCTCCATCCAACTTTCAAAGCACCTGTACATCCTGTCTTTTCTCCATCTCTGTTGCCACCCATTTAGCCAAGCTACCATCCTCTTTGGTAATTTAATTCTTTTTATTTTGGTAATTTATTCTTGCTTATATGATTATTTATGTCTGCCTCCTCCACTAGCTTACACACTGTGTAAGGGCAAGGGACTAGCTTTTTTTGATGATGTTTGTATCCCCAGGACCTAGCACCTTACTTGGTCCTCAGTAAACATTTGTTGAATACCCAAGTGAGTGAAAAACTTTATTTTGAACCTTGAACTCATTCTGGGGGCTGTCATTATAATGGCTGTTCCATTAGAGCTTGCTGCTTTTCAGGCTGAAAGCAGGGGTGATATGCTCAGATGACTTTGCATTCCATGAGGTCTGGGGGCAAAGAGGTCCTGTCTAGGGAGGCTGAACAGAGGGTCTGAGGGGACCATGCACTCTGAGATGAGACATAGCCACACCACCACAGGGCAAGTGAAGACACACACACTTGTATCCATCCTTGGTTAGCTCTGGCTGCTTACTCCACAGACATTATCTTTATTTGGAGAATCAATTATGAAATCTATCCCTCACTATTTCTCCAATAATGTAGCTAATAAAAAGAAAAGCTATTTTGATGGTGTCCGGTTTTCAGCTAAAAGGAGGGTCAAAGCAGCAATTTTATCAGCTGCCCTTTGAAAGTGCTTCTCTTGGTCATGGCAGTTCACAGGGGGAAACAGTGATTCCAACCCCATTCTTCATAGTGGCTCCTGCCTGAGGTGACAGATTGAGTTACCTCTGGACCAGGACATCTGTGTATAGACATCAAGGTCAGGTCAAGGTTACACCATGCTGGGTCTTTCATCAGAACATAGCGCAGCTCTCCTCCATTGTCTGATACAGTGAAGTACCAGTCAAAATAGCATGTCTCTGGGATTCAGGCAGAAGTGGGCCATGGGAAGAAGCTCCAGGCATTGGGGTCTTGGGGCAAACTCCTCTTTTAGAACCTCCTCATTTTAGATTCTTCTCCAAGAAAAATGTCCCAGCTTTGTGGTGTCTACTTTGACTGTTGTTCCTGCACCCAACAGATGGAAAAGCCCTTCGGGGCAATTACCATGGTCTTTCCACTTCCCAGCCTCACTTTCTGAACCTTTATGGTGCTTAGGATTTCCTTGGGTGTCAGGAGAGATATAGCCATGACATTGTCAGTAATTAAGTACTAGAGTCAGAGACGAAGTCCACCTCCTGGACCTGCCACTTCCTGGAAGGGAGCTTTGGGCAAGCTATTTAGCATCACTGAGCCCCAGTTCTCTCACCTATAAGTTGGGAACCGTAATAGTAGTTATGCTACTTCCATAAGGTTTGTTGAGGAGCATTCAATGAGATAATGAATATGAAGCATAATAAATGCCAGTTTGTAGAATGAAGGGTCGAGGTGCCTCTTCTTGGATCAGAGGGTCAGAGGAGATGCCGGCACACACTGGAACCCCTTGTAGGTGGAGTCTCAGGCCTTGTAAGTTCACTACTCCTTTAGACCTGATTTCCAAAAAATAGAAAATAGAGACCACTGCCTTTTACTGCCAAGGCCCGGATTTAGAAACTGTGTATATTGCAGATTAAATGTCATCAGAAGACATAAAACAGATTACAGGGTCCCTAGCCAGCAGCTCCCTTATTCACATATGTATCATAGACACAAGTAGTTAATTTTATATGTTCTTTTCACTAACCTTTTTATTTAAGTATATATTTTGGGGTCACTTAATCCATCAAGGAAGCATTTAAAAGGAAACTCATCAATTGTTCTCGGGCACCAAAGAGTAAATAAAAGCACATGCCTCACTTTCTTAGGTTAGATCTCCAACCACCAACCGCCCTGCTTTGATGTGCTAACAGTCCCTAATGAAGGTCAGGAAATCAAGATTGCCTCAGCAAAAGCTTTAAAGAAATTCTGTGCATGACCAGGGCCTTCAGGCACCAGTGTGAGCAACGCTGAGAGAGACCCCATCTGACAGAGAAGCCCAGGGTGTGGGGTATGGAGTAGCTTAGAGGAGTTCTGATTTATGGCGACTTCTTAGGCTGCCATCTTGTGGCAGTTGCTCTGAGGTGAGTCTGTCTGTGGGTACTGGGTTTGCTAATGTCTCCAAAGACACGCTCCCCTGTGATTTAGATAGTACTCGCACACATTTGCAAATGGAGCTCTGGGGTCCTAACTCCGGCTGTAGGAAAAAGTGAAACAAAAAGATGATCTGAGAATGGGACCTTCTCCAAGTGGGACATCCAGGCCAGCACTTGGTGGCAGATGTCTAGGTGATATATCCAGGGCAGTGTGGTGCCAAGGAAATAATGGTAAGAACTACCATTTATTGAGCATTTACTGTGTGCCAAATCTGGCTTAGCACTTCCCATATAGTATTTTGTTAAATACTGATAACAGCCCTCTGAGCTAAGCCCTGCTATCTCCCCATTTCATAGATGAAGATATCAAGGCATGGAGCAGTGAAGGCACTTGCCAGAAGTTTCAGAGCTAATGTGTGGTAGAGTTGGGACTCAACAACTTTTTAAAAAGATTTTTATTTTAGAGAGAGAGAGAGAGAGAGAGAGAGAGAGAGAGAGAGAGAGAGAGCGAGCATGCAAGTGGGGAAGAGAGGCAGAGGGAGAAAGAGAGAATCTTAAACTGGCTCCATGCTCTGGGTGGAGCCTGACACGGCTCAATCCCATGATCCTGGGATCATGATCTAAGCCGAAATCAAGAGTTGGATGCTGAACAAACTGAGCAACCCAGGTGCCCCAAGAGAAGGTCTTTCCGACCCCAAAGCATATACTCTAAATCCCCCTGTGCAGTTGTGGTGTACCGTAGAGCCACAAAGACCTGGGAGCCTGTCCTGGTTTAGCCACTTGGGTAATGTGAACTTGGCTTAGTCACTTAGCCTCTCCCACCTTGTTTCTTCCTTTGCAAAATGGAGCTTCCTCCCAGGTTAACTGCAAGGATTAAATGGGATAAGTGATTTAGTTAGCATGGTGCTTGGCATAGGTGAGAGCTCAGTAATGTGGGTTTCTTCGTTCTGCCCTTGGACAGGGAGAAACGGGAGGACCATGTCCCTAGTCAGTTCTCTTACTGTTTCAGCCTCCTCTGCCTCCCCTGGGCTGCACAGAACTCTTTTCACCAACACCAGAAAGTCTTTGATTCCTTATTGATCCATTTCTCAGTTTAATCGTCTTGCCTGTGTGGGAAAGGCAGCACTGGATAGTGTAAAGAGCCTTTGACTAGAATTTTGGAGAACTTGGTTCTAGTTCATCCCCAGGTTTGAGACTTAAATAGCTTTTGTCTCTCTGGGCCTCAGTTTTTCTATCAGTGAAACATAGGAACTGTCCATATACAAGACTGATGTGCCTACGCAATCCATGTGCAGTCACTCCCTGGTTCTGCACCCACTGTAGATACAATTAACCAATTGTAGCATCTTTGTCACTGATCCTGGATGTGGCTTCAGAGCCTTCCCTCCCACAACGGAGGCACAGTTAGAGTTAAAATGATAATTACGGCCTCTTCGATATTCCAGAACGATTCGTTGTCTGCTAAGGCTCCTTCTGGTTCTGACGACGCCAGCTTAGTCTTTAACACTGGGATGGCCTATGCAAGCAAGCATGCACCTGAAATGAGGAGTGTGGATTCTAACTTTAGCCACTTGTCTAACAGCTATGTGACCTTGGCATGTTGCTCACACCCTCTGAACCCTGTTTTCTAATTTGTAGAAGAAAGTCCTAACATTTGCTCTGGCTGTTGGCATTATTATGAATCTGAAATCACTGAACCTCCCCGAATGAAGGCCCTGAGTCCCTGTCAGCACTGTACCCCCTGTGCCTGGAACAGAGTCTGGTCAGGAACAGGCTTTCCATGAATTTTTGTTGAATCGAAACATGATAATATATGAAACCTATAGAAGGGAAAGAAACTACAACCTGGTGAAATACATTTCTAGAGAAGCAACTATCAGTCTTGTGGTGCACGAGGCTGATCAAGTACCCTCTCAACATGCAAAGTCCTGGACCCTACGACAGGAAACTGGCCCAGGATGCCTGGGCTGGGACGCAGTAATCCACAGGTTTAACAAGATTTCCTGGGAATTCTGCTGCAGGTGGTCTGGTGCCCACTCAGTGAGAAATATAGCCAGAGTTGGGAGGCTCAGAGCAGAAGTTAAAAAACCACAGACGCCTTGATTTGCTGCCAGTTGTTCTCTGGGAGTTGAGTTCCACCTTGGAGTTCTCAGAGCCCCAGCATCTGTTAGGGAGTCACCTGGAAGGACATTTCCGCCGACCCATCATGGCTGTCACAGAGGCCTGCTGCTCAGCTGACTGCTGCTCTTAGGTTTCTGTGCCCTGACCTGGGAAGTACACACAGAAAGCAGCCAGATCAGGGGCAGTTCCCCTTTTATCTCAAGTAAAATGGGAGTGCTGGGGATCCAGGCTGCCAGTGCTGGCCATCACCAGTTATTCTGTGTGGATCGTATGTTGCTCTTCCTAACTCCATCCGTTGCCTTAGATCAGGACCCTCCAGTCAAATATTTGGGATTTTTTTCTGCATGTTGCTAAACTTAGAGATCTTTGCAAACATCCATGCAAATGTTTCATCCTTAGGTTTCAGGGTGATAATACAACTTGCAAGTAGATGACTGATGAAGACATATTTTTGGATGATATTGTTTGATTTCACAGTCCTATTCATCATTGTTGTCATCATCATCATTCAGAATGAATTCATGAATTATTAAGAGATAGTTGGATTTTGAGCTCTAGTTAAAAATTTGAAATAAATTCAATTAAAAAAGTATGATTCTTTCCTTTTCCTCCCAGAGCCTTTCCCCACAGCTAACAAGTTCTGTTCACTTCATGGGCTTCTTATAAAGATTAAACAAGTTAATATGTGAACTGGGCTTGCAATAGTGCCTAGTAAATTCCTGTAAAATGATGCCCATTTTTATTTACTGCTACTGCACCTACTGATACAATACTGTTAATATAAATCCAACCAGAGCAACCCCTTAATTATCTCAAACCAATAGGGAATTGGGGTTCTCCAACCAATGGGATGTCCAACAGACATTAACTTCTCCGTCAACTGAACACTTACACTTTAAAAAGAGAAAGTGTACTATTAGTCACCTAGGACTATGGAAGCATGGAGTACATCCTGGAATCTTTGCCTTTATAAACAAACTAGATGGGCACAGCCCAATTTTTCCTGGTTTGCTGGGCTCAGAATGCAAAACACCAGCCGGTGATTGTCAGGCCTTTTAAGGTCCACAGCAAGTGCTTCTTGAGTTCTTTTTCCCTGGTTTTTTATGGTGTCCCCTCCCCATTCCAATATTCAACTGTCTTTGCTTCAGGGACTCTTCTCTCTTCTCCCTTCTATCTTGCTACACCGAATCTTCCAGGCCTTAGGGACAAGTAAGACAGATCATGATGCTAGACGTGTGAGAAAGATAAGAGCATCTCCAATGGCAGAAGGCTGCTTTTACTTAAGCCTGTGTTGTTAGTGACGCTCTGGAGAGTTATAATGGTCATGCCAAAAGCTTCTAAAGAAGCATAGTGCATGTTATCTAGACATTACATTCCAGTGGGACCTGGAAGATCCTCTGAATCCAGGGTAAGAACCAGTTCTGCTCAGCCCTGAATCAACACCTGGCCCGCTCAGACTCTCTCACCAGCCCCCTTCCTTGGGCTCCCTGCTGTCCTAGCTTGCTCAGCCTGTCCCAGAAGTGAAAACAGATGGCCAGGGTGGGTAGTACGCAAGACCCACAAAAAGACCCCAGGGAAAACTGAGCTCCTGGTCCCACCCACTGCCCCAAACTGCTTCTGAATCGGTTCATCCATGAACAAACCCAAAAATTCCTTTTATCTCCCAATCACCAAGAATCTGATCCTTTATTTAGTCCCGAAACTCGAAAACTAATCTTTTATTTATCTCTACTGTAATCCCACTTCAAGCTGTGTATGGAGTACACCGCTTGGGAACAAACCTCTAGGATTTCAGAAGGACCCTCAGTCAGGGGAGCGCAAGGACTTATGAGGGAAAGTAAAACCAGGGCCAGGATGTTTTGGTTCCATGCACGAATTGGAGGAAGAATACTGGGCTCATTTGGGCTTGTGTGATGGAGAATAAGCCACAGGCAAACTCCCTAATCACCAGACTGCAGTAGAAGGCGGGAAAATGGGCGGCATGAGGTCAGGCCCGGGCAAGGCAAGTTGGTTCAAACAATTTCCCAGCTCGGCCCTCAAGCCAGGGCAAAGAAGCCTTGACAGGCTGCTTGGAGCATGCTGAGTGGTTCCAGACACTGGCTGCCTACCTGGTTTCTCTCTCTGTGCATCTGGGGCCAAACAGCCTGGCCGGTGTGGCAGGGGGTACCACTCCCCACCCATCCATCCCCAGCAGGCCTCCTCTCATCAGGGCCCTGAGAGGACTGCCTCTGCCCTCTTTGACTCATTCTTGCCTTTGACAAGTACTTTCTGAGTGCCTACCGTGTGCCAGACCCAAGGCTGGGGGTGGCCATTCAGTGGGACAGGGCACCATCCCTGCCCAAACAGAGTAAATAGATTCTGTAGGGGAAGCAATCAGACACTGAACATTTAATGGAAATTCTGATGCAAGGAGGGGGAGGGGCCACACTGGGGTTTGGCAGTTCATAATGGGGGAAGGATATGAGCACAGGCAGTCAGAGGCAGTTAGGTGACTGTGGGAGGATGAGCAAGAGTTGGCAAGGTGCAGAGTTGGGGCATCGAGGGGTGTCTTTCCAAACTTTTTCTGGCTTTATGACTTCTTCATGCATCCCTCCAAACCTTAGCTCTTGACTCAGGCCTCAGGGGAACTTAGTATGGCTGCAGAACTCCATTTCTGGACCTGCCTCTGGGCCCCAGACTCTGGCATCTGCCCCCAGAACCAGCCAGCTGGTGTGTCCCTTCCCAAGCCTGCTTCTGGGGAGGCAGCTGCCCAGTCTTGGTCCTTCTTTCACCAACTCACTCTTTTATGTACTCACACATCATTGATCCACATACCGAGTCAGCTCGATTCCACGGGGCTTTCCTAACACCTGCTGGCCCCACAGGAGAGGCCGCTCGTTTTGTTTATGTATTTTTTCCCTTGAAGTTTGCTTCTTCACTTCACCAGCATTCTCTCTACCAGGAACAGGCCTTGTGCTGGGCCCCAGCTGAATGCTAGAGCAGAGCCTGGAAAAAGGCCATGGGGGTAGGAGTGGGGTGTTCAGGGAAGGCTTCCTGGGAGAAGCAGGCTGAGTGGGAGTTTGCCAGGTGAGACTGCCCTTCCTTCCGTATTCTACCCCTTTTCCTCTTTCTCATGCCTTTTTCACCCTCTACTTGGGCCTGTCATGGATGTTTCCTGGCTTTTGCCTGAAGGAATCCAGCCTGATGCCTGCCCCTTTGAGAGTTGGGGATAATGAGGGCCCAAGACTAGGAGGGATTTGCACAGAGTCATGCTGCTCAACAAAACAGGATGACTAGTAACTTGTATGGTTCCAGAGTCTGTCTGCCTAAAACTCATTCCTTCCCAGATGTAAAGGCTCTCTTCAAAGCTTACAGCAGTTCTCTGCTCTGAGTGCTACCTGCTCTTCGCCTTCATCAGTGCCTGATTCTCCTAGGGAGGGATTTCAGAAGTCTCAGTGCTTTCCTGCTTCTGGACAGAGGAGTCTGGCGAGAACATGTCCTAGGATCCTCACGAGACTATCTCCAGGGAAGGCCCTCAGGGCTGCTGTCCTTCTAGATCTCCCCTAAAAGAGTGAAGCTTCACTGGTAAAAGCTGTGAGATTTTGGGTACCCCGTTTTAATATGCTGTGAGCCCCAGTTTTCTCATCTGTAAAATGAAGATAACAACTGGGCTGTAGCAGCTTGAATGAAATCATGTTTGAGAAATGTCCGTACATGGCAGGTGCCGAACGTCAGTTGCTGTTACTTCAGTTCCCCGTTCAGCCTTGCCCCAGATACTCATGGTCGGTGGTCAGGGAAGGCATGGAAGCTTCTGGAATGCTCTTTCCAGCGGTCTGTGGGGAGGGGAGGGAGAAGCAGGAGGGGGCAGGCATCTGACAAGGCCTTTGGGGAAGTGAGTCTTTCCCTTACCTGCCTGAGTTTGATGGACGGGTTAGTGGAGGATTGGACTGGAATTAGAGAGCCACAGGATAATAAGCAACAATGTCCTGGACTCTTTGCCAGTCTGACAGGAAAAGGAAGAAAACTGTGGAAAATGCCCAAAGGCCCCCACTAGTGAGCATGACGGGAACTGTTGGTTCAGTTGTTTATTCTTGCCCGTTGTTTTCAGGGTCTCCATGCAGGCTTAGCCTGGGGACTTTAAGCCTATGGCAGCCTCAGCTTGATGAGTGGATTTAAAAGGAACCCAGCCCAGGATAGAGTTCATGTCAGAGCCGGAGTTCACGTTAGGTCTCTGCAGAGGGGGAACAAATGATTCCGTGAGTGGATTTCTCTAGGCCCACACGCCAGCTGATGGGTCCTTTCAGAAGGACAACTGAGGCACAGACAGTTTCAGTGACAGTCTGTTAGTAGAGCAGCTTGGACTCGAATCTGAGTCTGTGAACTCATCTTTTCTTCCTTTCTTTTGTTTTTCGTAAGAAATTAGGTTTTTATCCTAAAAACACAGAGGAACCATTATTGTAAGCTGGAGAGTGAGATGGTCCAATTTACATTTAAAAAAGTAAAGCTGTTGAAATATAATTCACCCTTTTATTTTTGCCTTGGCTGACTTGTAGTCCTCTAAAGCTGCCTTTCCTTCCTTCCTTCCTCCCTCCCTTCCTTGCTTCCTCCCTTCCTTCCTTCTTTCCTTCCTTCCTTTTCTTTCTTTCTTCCTCCCTTCCTCCCTCCCTTTTTTCCCTTTCTTTCTTTTTCTTTCTCATTTTCTCATGAGTTTGCCTCTCATGCCCCTCACCAAAACACTGCACTTTTTGTAAAGCTTATGTTCACCGCACCTTTCTAAGACTATTTGTTTGATCGGAATATCATTTGGAATACTTTTTCAATTAAATACATTTTTAGATAGAAGCCTTGTTATACCTCCCCATTCTCCCCATCATCTTGCATTTCATCAGATCAAAAGAATGTATAGTTCTTCCTTCCTAAAGCATATTATCTTTAAAGAAAAATAAAAGTAAGTAAGGTGAAGGGAAAAAATATTAAGAGTTATATTCTTTTTAACAGTATTTTATGCTTTATTGTCAAACATTTGAAAATGAGATTTTAAGAACTATATTTGAAGAAGGCCATAAAATTGATTCTTGAGTTCTTATAAAAATGTAGTATTTTAATAATGTTGTGTGTGTGTGTGTGTGTGTGTGTGTGTGAGATTGTCATGCCCAGAAAGCATTCTTTGTCCAAAGAAAGTACAATATGATTATTCTAAATTAATTAATTAATTTTTAAATTTTTATCCAAGTTAGTTACCATATAGTGTAACGATGATTTCCTGAGCAGGTTCCTTAATGCCCCTTACTCATTTACCCATCGCCCCTCCCACAATCCCTCCAGCAACCCTCTGTTTGTTCTCTATGTTTGAGTCTCGTATGTTTTTCCCCCTCGTTTTTATATTATTTTTGCTTCCCTTCCCTTATGTTCATCTGTTTTGTATCTTAAAGTCCTCATATGAGTGAAGTCATATGATATGTGTCTTTCTCTGACTGACTAATTTCATTTAGCATAAGTTTCATCCACATAGTTGAAAATGGCAAGATTTCATTTTTTTTGATTGCTGAGTAATACCCATATATGTACATATATACATACACACACACATATACACACTACATCTTCTTTATCCATTCATCTGTCAATGGACATTTGGGCTCTTTCCATATTTTGGCTATTGTCGATAGATAGTGCTGCTATAAACATTGAGGTCCATCTGCCCCTTCGAAACAGCATACCTCTTTCCCTTGGATAAATACATAGTAGTGCAATTGCTTGGTCATAGAGTAGTTCTATTTTTAATTTTTTTAGGAACCTCCATACTGTTTTCCAGAGTGGCTGCACCAGTTTGCATTCCCACCAGCAGTGCAAAAGCGATCCCCTTTCTCTGCATCCTTGCCAACATCTGTTGTTGCCTGAGTTGTTAATGTTAGTCATTCTGAGAGGTGTGAGGTGGTATCTCATTGTGGTTTTGATTTGTATTTCCCTAATGATGAGTGATGGCGAGCATCATTTCATGTATCGATTGGCCATCTGGATGTCTTCTTTGGAGAAGTGTTTATTCATGTCTTTTGCCCATTTCTTCACTGGAGTATTTGTTTTTTGAGTTTGAGTTTGATAAGTTCTTTATAGATTTTGAATACTAACCCTTTATCTGTTATGTCATTTGCAAATATCTTTTCCCATTCCGTTGATAGCCTTTTAGTTTTGCTGGTTGTTTCCTTCACCGTGCAGAATATTTTTAATATGATGTGGTCCCAATAATTCATTTTTTCTTTTGTTTCCCTTGCCTCTGGAGATGTGTTGAGTAAGAAGTTGCTGTGGTGGAGGTCAAAGAGGTTTTTGCCTGCTTCATCTTTGAGGATTTTAATGGCTTCCTGTTTTACATTTAAGTTTTTCATCCATTTTGAGTTTATTTTTGTGTGTGTGTAAGAAAGTGGTCCAGGTTCATTTATCTGCATGTCACTGTCCAGTTTTCCCAGCAATATTTTCTGAAGAGACTGGAATATCTTTATTCCATTGGATATTTTTTCCTGCTTTGTTAAAGATTAGTTGGCCATACATTTGTGGGTCCATTTCTGGGTTTTCTATTTTGTTCCATTGATCTGAGTGTCTGTTTTTGTGCCAGTACTGTAGTGTCTTGATGATTAGTGCTTTGTAATAGATCTTGATACAATAGGTTCTTGGTAAGCAGAATTTTGGAGGCAAGGTACTTATGACTAATGTTAGAATTAAAGCCCCAGCAGGACTGCCCATCCAGCACCATTTTCTTTCCTCATTGTTAACGTGGGCTAATGTGCTACTGTAGCCCTGGTCCCCACCTTCTCCACAGCACGATTATCCTGTCCCACTATATCTCCATCTCCTGCCCCTGCCCAATCCCACCACCGTTGCTGCTCCCTCACTCTAACCATAGGTAAACCAAGTTAGACGTGATTGTTGTTTAAAAGAATGAATTTGAAGATTCTGTTTTCTTTCTCAGCAAGAAGTACAAATGGATTTAGTGCCTTCAAACTAAAACATATATTCAGCAATAGAGTGAAAAAACTAAATAATAATCTAGTATTACAAGAAATTAATTTTTAAAAAATTTTAAATGTTTTTTTATTATTTATTTTTGAGAGACAGAGAGAGACAGCGCGAGCAGGGGAGGGTCAGAGAACGAGGGAGACACAGAATCTGAAGCAGGCTCCAGGCTCTGAGCTAGCTGTCAGCACAGAGCCCAACATGAGGCTCAAACCCACAAACTGTGAGGTCATGACCTGAGCCAAAGCTGGACACTCAACTGACTGAGCCACCAAGGTGCCCCCCAAATTATTTTTAATATATATATTTTTTTTATTTATTAGTTTTTTAAATTTAAGTAATTTCTACACCCAACATGGGACTGAAACAGCTCATGACCTTGAAATCAAAAGTTGATTTCCCTTCTGATGGAGTCAGCCAGCTGTATATATATGTATATATATACACACACATAATTTTGTTTTATTTTATTATTTTATTTTATTAATGTTTATTTATTTGTTTTTGAAGGAGAGGAGCAGAGAAAGAGGGAGAGAGGGAATTCCAAGCAGGCCCCATACTGTCAGCATGGAGCTGGATGCGGGGCTCAAGACTCAGTTTCTCCAACAGCAAGATTATGGCCTAAACTGAGGTCAAGAGTCACATACTTAACTGATTGAGCCACCCAGGCACCCCCACCTCCTTTTTCTTGGCCTTCTCCTGAAACAATGTGAAGAATTTTTATTTACAGAAGCTGAAAGTCACGATACATGTGAGTGATGAATGCTTACATTCTTAATTCTGTCCTTTTCCTTTCCATATCCTACTCTTAGGTAAGACTGGTCTTTTTCTCTTTCCATTCTTGCCAAGTTAGAGTTCTTCTGTCCTCTCTACATAATGGTTTCTATTAAAACACTATGTTCAAACTTCCAGAATTGGCTGTTGATACTTAAAGGTGCTTAGGAAATTAAGGTACAATTTTTCTGCCTGGAGAAAATTTTATATTTGCCTAGTAATGGGCTAAAAAGAGTCAGCTTTGAACTCTGGACTGACAGCTAACTGTTTTAATCTAGGTTGTACTGTCTTCTCCACTGAAAAGTTAAAGACATTAGATTTAATGAATGAGAAGTTGAGAGACAGTAAGATTTGTAGTGTATGAAAATATATCTAAAACTATTTTTAAAGTATCATTCCAATTACACATGAAAAATGTCATTGTCTTACGAGTAATTGGGGAATTGCATTTTTAAAAAATGAGATACCATTGACAAACAATTTAAAGTTTGGTGATACAGGGGGCGTCTGGGTGGCTCAGTTGGTGAAGCGTCCAACTTTGGCTCAAATTATGATCTCTTGGTTCATAAGTTCCAGCTCCACGTTGGGCTCTATGCTGACAGCTCAGAGCCTGGAGCCTGCTTTGGATTTTGCCCCTCCCTTACTTGCACTCTGCCTTTCTTTCTCTCTCAAAAACAAATAAACATTAAAGTTTGGTGATACAGTGTGGTGAAAGACCGCTGGAGGCTGTTTAAGTGGTTACAACCACTCTAGAGAACAATTTGGCTCTACCTTACAAAACTGTAAATGTACACATCATACCACCCATAAATACAATTTCTAGGCATATTTCCTACAGAAACTCTTCCTCAGGTACATAAGATGGCAAGTGTGGGGATGTTTACGATAGCATTGTTTGTAATACTAAAAACTATAAACACAAATATTCATTAATAAACTAATGAACAAAATATGGTATATCCACGTGATGGAACCTGAAATCTTTAGGAGAAATGGACCATCTATATACAGTTGACCCTTGAACAATGAACGCATTAGGGGTGCTGGCTCCACACAGTAAAACATCTATGTATAACTTTGATTCCCTAAAACTTAACTACTAATAGCCTACTATTGACCAGAGTCGTACTGGTAACATAAATGGCTAATTTAATACGTATTATGTGCATTATATATATTATATACTGTATTCTTATAATAAAATAAGATAGAGAAAAGAAAATGTTATTAGGAAATCATAAGGAATAGAAAATACATTTATAGTACTGTATCACATTTATTGGGAAAAAAGACACATACGTGGACCTGTGCCCATCAAACGCATGTTCTCCAAGGGTTAACTGTATTTGTAAAGGATAATTTCAAAAAAAAAAGGTGGAGGAAAAAAGTAAACTGAAAAACATGATGCCAGTTATGCAAATGTAATTGTCCATAAAACAACATAAATATTATTTATATCTACACATATGTACATGTAGCATTCATTTTTGAACTAGAATGATACCCAAAATCCTCTGGGGGTGGGAGGAGGGGACCAAAAATGGGTATCAAAGGACATGATTACATTATCTGTAAAAAATAATTTATTTTCTTTGTAGTAAAAAATACATTGAGGAAATAAGAGCTCAGAGATACAAGCTCAGAAATAAGAGCTGCCATTTCTGGGTGGTGGACCCATGAGCATGAAAAACTATTTAATAATGTATTAGACCCAATGTCTATGCTGTGAAGCTTAGCGCATTTTTGTGAGTAGTTGTTTCTCTAATCACCTTGAGGGGAAATCAATGCAAAGCTCAGACTGCCATGAAATTCAGAAATACTCATTTGAGGAGAAGATATTGCAAATGACATATCTGATAAAGGGTTAGTATCTAGAATATATAAAGAACTTATATAACTCAACACAAAAACCAAATAATCCAATTTAAAATAAAAAAAAACCAGACATGAATAGACATTTTTCCAAAGACAACATACAGATGGCCAAACAGGTACATGAAAGGGTACTCAACATCACTTGCCATAAAGGAAATGCAAATTAAAACCACAATGAGATATTAGCTCACACCTGTCAAAATGGCTAAAATCAACACCACTAGAAACAACAGGTATTGGTGAGGATGTGGAGAAAGGGGAACGCTCTTGAATTGGTGGTGGTAATGTCCACTGGTGTAGGCACTATGGAAGATAGTATGGAGGGTCCTCAAAAAGTTAAAAATAGAACTGCTCTATGATCCAGCGATCATACTACTAGGTATTTACCCAAAGAATACAAAAATACAAAAATACTAATTTAGAAGGGATACATGCACCCGATGTTTATAGCAGCCCATTGATTGATGAATGGATAAATGGAATATTATTAATGGAATATAACAGAATATTATTCGGCCATAAAAAAGAATGAAATTGTGCCATTTATAATGACATAGATGGAGCTGGAATGTATTATGTTAAGCTAAATCAGTCTGAGAAAGACAAATACCATATGATTTCAGTCATATGTGAGGTGGGTGGGTGGGGATGGGTGAAATAGGTGATGGGGATTAAGGAGTGTACTTGTGATAAACACTGCATGTTGTATCAAAGTGTTAAATCACTTTATTGTATACTTGAAACTAATATTACACTGTAAGTTGGGGCGCCTGGGTGGCTCAGTCGGTTAAGCATCTGACTCTTGATTTCGGTTTGGTCAGATCTCCCAGTTCATGAGTTTGAGCCCCATGTTGGGCTCTGCTCTGCTTTGACAGTGTGCAACTTGCTTGGGATTCTCTCTCTTTCTCCCTCTGCCCCTTCCCCCCCGCCCCGTCATGCTCTCTCCCTCTCAAAATAAATAAATAAACTTAACTAAGAAATATTACACTGTATGTTAACTAACTGAAATTTAAATAAAAACTTAAAAACAAAGAAATTCCCATTTGAATGTTAAACTGCGGGAGAATATGGCATTGTACAATCTGCTTCTGTAATGAAACAATGGCATGGCTTCTCTTTTCCTCTTTCCATTAAATATTATTTTGGGGAGCACCTGAGTGGCCCAGTCGGTTAATCATCTGACTTCAGCTCAGGTCATGATCTCAAAGCTGGTGAGTTCAAGCCCTACATTGGGCTCTGGGTTGACAGTGAAGAGCCTGCTTCTCTCTCTGTCTCTTTGTCTCTGCCTCACCCTCAATTGCACGCTCTCTCTCTCAAAATAAACTTTAAAAAATATTTTCACTGTTTTTTATTCTAATTTTAGAAATATTTCCCAAAAGTCCAATGCATTACAATTGTGTGCCATTTATTCACTTATTTATTCAGTATGCATTTATCTTGATTGACCGGGTCCAGGGAAAGGAGTTCGGAAAGCAAGAAGAAAGAGAAAAAGAAAATCAGTGATCAGATTTTTTCCAAATATTCAAGACCTATATGAAGAAAATTATAATTTCTTTACTGCTAGTCATAAAGATCAGAATAAGTGGAGATGAATATTAAGAAAAAAGGAATCAATATTATGATGTTGCAGTGGGCAGTGCAATGCACCACCCAGATGAGAAGTGTTTCTGTTAGTGCTAGGAGTGCTATGAACAGACAGCCTGCGGCTGCCATCCCCTTTAGAAACTGTCTCACCTGAAGAAAGTGGCTTTGCCCTGGGCTGTGGTCCTTCCCTGCTCTCTCACACCCAAAGGCTGGTTGATGAGGGAATTGGGCTATTTCAGCCTTCCCTGGGACAAGCCATTCAGACTCCCAAACTCCCAAAGAGTTTGCTGAGCTGTCACTGGATCTGCAGCACTTCAACTTCTCCTCATCTCCCTACTGTTTACTTGGCATTTCCCCCCCACAAAACTCTTCTTAATAAACATTGTGCATGCTAAAAAAAAAACAAACAGACACTGGTGATCAGAAACACCTCCAAAGACATTGGGGAATTCAAACAGGTAAATTCATAATTTACAAAGGTAAGGAAAAACAACCTGAGGTGCAGAGAAAGGAGAGATGCATTGGGAAATGATGAAAAAAGGGGATAAGTTGGGGAAAAAATAAGATGACTTTGAAGGAAGAGTAGGGGTGAACAAGAAGAATAGGGTTGGCTGAAGATGACAGAAGTGGAAGAAATAGCTCAGGCAGCACAAGCAGGGGACCTGAAATCCGTGATTCATTATATGTGGTCTATTCTTCGTGCTCAAGGTCCTTACCAGAATCTGTCTGTCTGTCTATCCACCCATCCATCCATCCAACCACCCTTCCTTGCCTGCTACTAATCAAGGCATTTAGCTAAACAAAACAAAACAAAAACTAACAAAACAAAAACTGCAGCTGCCCGCTGTCTACGATGCAGATGCTTCATCTCTGAATGGTGGTTGGTGATCACAGTGCATCGTGGAGGATCACTAGTGACCGATGACGGGTGGAGAGGGATTGTGGGAACAGTTCATTCCTCAAACAGGCGTCTTCTGGCCTTTCGAGAAGGGCCCGGAGGGCGCTGGGGGCGCACGTGGGGACCTGGACTCGGAGAGGGAGGTAGAGGTTGCAGCGGCGAGGTGGGGAAGGGCTCCAGAGCGTGGACGCCCAGGTCGAAATAGCGGAAAGAAGAGCGTCTCGCTGGACTAGGGGTGGGAGCCCAAAAACAGGGCTCAGGTACCGGGCCCAGCAGGTAGGGGC
>NC_043704.1:121725154-121734334 GCF_006229205.1 Suricata suricatta | reverse complement strand
GGGGCTGCGGGGCCGGCTGCCCATCATGTGGACTGCGCTGCGGGTGGCGCTCCCGGGGCCTGGCGGAGGGCGTGAGGGTCCGGGTGCTGCACGCAGTGACAGGTCTCGACGGCAGGTGAGGCGGCGGGACGCGGCGGGGCGCGGAATGGGGCGACGCAGAGAGAGTGCCCGGAGTTGTGGGGGCGCCTCCCGGGAGGCCGGCGGTCCAGGTTCTGGTGGCGCAGAGCGGGCCCTGAAGCTTATGGGTAAGCACAGAATTATTGATAGGAGAAGTCAGGTGACCGGCAGGGGCGGTTTCAATATAAGCCCCGCCTCCTGCCGAAAGCAGGGATTAGATTTAGTGCCCGCCAATAGCAGGAGGTTTTTAAGAAACTGTTGGGAGAATACCCTTTGGATGTGCCTATGGGTTTCACTGGTCTTTATTGGATTTATTTTGGGGGGTAGGGTGAGAGGGTGGATAGCCAAAGCACAATAGCAAAACCTGTGTGTTTACTTTAAGAAATAGTCAGTGTCTGGGTATCTGGGTGGCTCAGCCCCTTAAGCTTCCCACTTAGGTTCAGGTCCGGATCTAGTGGTTCCTGGGTTGGGGCCCCTCATGGGGCTCTGTGCTGACAGCTAGGGGCCTGTCTGGAGTTCTCTCTGCCACTCCTTGGCACGCATTTTCTCTCTTTCAAACTAGATAAATAATCTTTTTTTTTTTTTTCTTTTGAGAGACAGCGAGAGACTGCGTGAGCAGGGGAGGGTCAGAGAAAGAGGGGGATACAGAATCTGAAGCAGGCTCCAGGCTCTGAGCTAGCTGTCAGCACAGAGCCCGACGTGAGACTCGAACCCACGAACCGTGAGATCATGACCTGAGCCGAAGCTGGACACTTAACCCACTGAGCTACCCAGGCGCCTCGATAAATAATCTTAAAAAAAAAAAAGTAGTTTATGTCTAATGTCTTCTAAGATTTTCCAGGGGCAATGGAAAGGCTTTACTTCATCATGGATCACTCTTTTCCCTGCCCCACTCACGTCATTCTCGAAATTCTTTTCATTCAGGAGAGAAATTAGAAATCCTAATTTTCTGTGATAAAAAAGCTTTAAAAAAATAATCAAGTGAAACTAACTGCAGTTTTGTTCTTCCTAACTGCAGTTTTGTTGTTGTTGTTGCTGGAGGCCAGACTGTGTTTTTCTTTCTCACAATTTTTTTTTTTTTGTGCTTCCATACAAATTTTAGGATAATTTCTTCTATTTCTTTGAAAAGTATTATGGACATTCTGATAGGCATTATATTGAATCTGTAGATTGCTTTGAGTAGTATGGGTATTTTAGCAATGTTAATTCACATAATCCATGAGTTTGGCGTATCTTTTTAAAAAATATTTATTTATTTTTGATGGAGAGAGAGATAGAGTGCAAGCAGGGGAGGGGCAGAGAGAGAGGGGCATGTGGAATCTGAACAGGCTCCAGGCTCTAAGCTGTCAGCACAGAGCCCCACCCGCGGCTGGAACCCCTGAATCCTGAGATCATGACCTGAGCTGAAGTCAGACGCTTAATGGACTAAGCCACCCAGGCGCCCCCCCCCAAACTTTTTATATTGGTGTATCTTTTTATTTATTTTTGTCATCTTCAAGTTCTTTCATCAATTTCTTATAGTTCTCAGGGTACAGGTCTTTTACCTACTTGGTTAACTTTATCCTTAGGTGTTTAATACTTTTTGATGCAATTGTAAATGGGATAGTTTTTCTTAATTTCTTTTTCTGCTACTTTGTTATTAGTGTATAGATGTGCAACTAGTATAGATATTCATGCATCCCGCAACTTTACCAAACTCATTTATCAGTTCAAAGAGGTTTTTTTTCGGTGGAGTCTTTAGGGTTTTTTTTTTTCATATACCGTCATGTCATCTGCAAATAGTGACACTTTTACTTCTTCCTCATCATTTTGTATGCCTTTTATTTATTTCTCTTGTCTGATTGCAGTGCCTAGGACTTGCAGTACTATGTGAATAAAAGTTGTGAGAGTAGACATCCTTGTCTTCTTCCTATCTTAGAAGAAAAGCTTTTAGCTTCTCACCACTGAGTATAATGTTAATTGTGGGTTTATCATAGATGGCTTTTCATTATGTCAAAGTGTGTTTCCTGTAAACCTACTCTGTTGAATTTTTATCATGAACAGAGGTTGAATTTTGTCAAATGCTTTTTCTGTCTCTTTTGAGATGATCATATGATTTTTATCCTTCATTTTGTTAATGTAGTTTATCATATAGATTGATTTGCGGTTATTGAGTTATCATTGCATCCCTGAAATAGATCCCACTTGATTGTGGTGACTGAGGATTTCTGCATCTGTGTTCATCAAGGATATTGGTCTATAACCAATTGTCACAATACTTTTTAGCTGAAAAGTTCTTTCCCCACTGAACTGCATCATTTCCTGAATTATAAACTTTTTTGTTTATGTGTGGGGCTGTACTCAATATTTCTATTTTTTCTAGGTTTTATGGATTTTTAACACAGTCAACATTACATTTCTTTTGGAATATTGTTGTTTCGGTGACAATAGGGAACTCCGGAAAAAGAGCTATTAGTCTTCTGAGGTAGCTATCCTACCTGTTGCACTGATTTAATTGTCTAACCTGAGGCAATTTCGCACAATCAATACTTTTAATACTTTACATTTGATACATTTAGTATAATCTAATAATTAACACAATACTAATGAAATTGGTATGTTTTCATAATAAGGTTTTTTGGTCTACAAAGTCTTTTGCTTATTTAAAAATTTTAAAAAATATTTATTTTTGAGAGAGAGAGAGAGAGAGAGAGAGAGAGAGAGAGACAGTGTGAGCAGGGAAGGGGCAGAGAGAGAGGGAGACACAGAATCCAAAGCAGGCTCCAGGCTCTGTGCTGTCAGCACAAAGTCCGACATGGGGCTCAAACTCATGAACTATAAGACCATGACCTGAGCAGATGAGCCACCCAGGCTCCCCTGTTGATGCTTATTTTTGAAAGATTGTTTCATTAAGTGAAAAATCCCAAGTCAAAGCAATTGTTTTCTACCTGTACTTTGCTGCTGTTGTGTTTATTGGCTTCCGTTGTTGGTTTTGAATTGTCCGATTAATTGCCTTTCACTGTAGTTGTCTTTTCTTTCTGTGTACAAAAAAATACTCCTTTTGAATTTGTGGGTGTAAAAGAATCCACCTAAATATGTATGTTTTAAATTTATCAATCTTGAAAGTTATTGTGCTTCCTCAATGAAGGCACTATACTATACCCAGAATTATGTATATTCTTGGAAATGCTTCTTTTTCTGTCTTCAGTGCTGAAAGCCTTGCTACGGTCATCTGCCTTAGAGTCATGAAAACTAATCTCATTATGTCTTTTACTTTTGTTCATGGTAGGACTCTGTTCATCCCTCATGTCCTAGACTTAAATCTCCAAACACTCAGTATATGGTATTTTCTCACTACCTTCTGTTCTTCGACATCTCCTACACTTTTTTTCACTTTGCCTTCTGGAATTCATAGTCAATCACAGTGAAAAAGCTTCAACTTCCTTGATATTCCCTTTAACTTTCTACTATAATTGAAATCTGAGTACCATGCTTTCCCTGGAGGCTTCTGAAGTGGAGCCGGTTTTTGTCCTACGCCCCTAGCACTGATGGCTAGAGGCCCAATACAGGTTCTTCTTGCTCTTCATTAATGCTCCCCAAGCATTTATCCATCCTTCCTGAATGTCATGTCATCAGAGCGGAGCCAGCCTCTAATCTGTCCTGGTGCAATCCTCTACCCTCCCGCCTCCCCTCTGCTCTCAAACAAGGCTCCTCCCCTCCTCTCTTTAAATGGTATTTACTCTTGGCTTTCTGTCACTCTTTCCCATTTTGACACTTTCGTAATTCCTGATGATTTCAAATACACTTAGGTGGGTTCTTCCAAAACACTGGTATAGCTCCATCCCGTTCAACTCTCATGCAGTCCAGACTCCCATATCTCACTTCCTAGCCAGCATCTCCACCTGGATTGTAAGAGGCACTTCAAATAACACATGTTCAAACTAAATGTATCTCAGTTTTTCTATATCTGTCCCCCTCAGGGTCTTTCTAAATCTCAGAGAATAACCGTTCCATCCTTTTTGTACTCAGGCCCCAAACTCTCAAGTTTTCATTTTTGTTATCCTGACTCTTTCTCCTCATTTACATCAAGAAATCCAGTTTTCTCTATCTTCAAAATATATCCAATCAACTACATACTGCTTTATACCACTCCTCTTATGACTACTTTAATGTAGGGCAGCCTTATTTCTTGTGTGAATTTTTGTATTCCATGAAGACCAATTTAAAAAAATTTTTTTAAAAGTTTTTAAAATTTATTTTGAGAGAGACAGAGAGCATGAGTGGGGGAGGGGCAGAGAGAGAGAGGGTGACTGAGAATCCCAAGCAGGCTCTTCACTGCCAGTGCAGAGCCCGGCATGGAGCTTGATCCCATGAACTGTGAAATCATGATCTGAGCAGATCATGTGTGAATAATGAACTTCTGTGAATAATGGTACTTCCCTATTCTCTCAGTATTCTCCCTCTCTATCTCCAACAATCATGTAGAGCTGCTCCTTTTTTCTTTTTGAAAAATGTTTATTTATATTTTGAGAGAGAGAGAGCACAAGCAGGGGGAGGGGCAGAGAGAGAGAGGGAGAGAGAGAATTCCAAGATTCTGTGCTGTCAGCTCAGAGCCTGACATGGGGCTCCATCTCATGACTATGAGATCATAACGTGAGCTGAAATCAAGAGTTGGACGCTTAACTGACTGAGCCACCCAGGTGCCCCAGGACTGCCCCTTTCTGATAATGTTTCTTAGTCTCCCTTTCATCTTTTATGTTTTCACCGTTTAGCTTTATTGATGATTTATCTAGTCCAGTGCTTCCATTTTCAATTCTGTCTCCATTGTTGTTTAACCCATTTATTGCATTTCTTACTTCCATGTTTACATATTTAGTTCTTTTTTGAAAGCTGCCATATCTTTTGATATTTTTTCTCAGCTACACTTCGGTTGCCCTTTTTTATGTCCCCAGTCAAATTAAATTTATTAAAAACATTGTTATATTTGATAATTAATCAACCTCTATGATTTGAAGAGCTGACTCTTTTTTTCTTGTTTTGGATATGTGTCATTTATTCTTACTTACAGTGGTTTGAATTCTTATATGTTCTTTGATTTGGATTATGAGTTTAGAATCACTGGAGGGTTATCTCTGAGAATAAGTATATTCTTCTTGGAGAACACTTGTTTTACTTTTGCCAGGTTCACCCTCTACCGGAGAATGTTTTTTAAAATGCTTATTTATTTTAGAGAGAGTGAGAGTGGGGGAGGGGCAGAGAGAGGGAGACACAGAATCTCAAGTAGGCCCCAGGTTCTGAGCTGTTAGCAGAGCTCCACACGAGGCTCAAAACAAGATCATGATCTGAGCTAAAGTTGGATACTTAGCCTTAATCCACTGAGCCACCAAGACATCCCTACCAGAGAAGTTTTTATCCCCCTCAGAGGATGTGTTTCATTCTACCTGGAGCCAAAGCTGAGACAAAAACATTTAAATCCCATCTCCTTTTTTATTATGTATTTCCCCTTCATTTGCTTGTTAGATTATCTATTGGAGGCATCACATTCTGGAGCCTGAAATTTCTTTCATGGCTATGTGATCACTGAATTTTATTTTATATCCTTTATAAATGGACCATTAACACCAAAGCTTTGGGTCACCATAGAATGTTAGGTACCTCTGTGTCCCCTCTTGTATCAGCACCCATTTTCCTCTCTGGATGTGTGGTATGCCATTTATTTTTTGCCTTAAGGATTTATTTCTCTTACATTTTAAAACGCTTATTTATTTATTTTGACAGAGAGAGAGTGCGTGCGTGGGGTGGGGCAGGGGCAAAGAGAAGAGAGAGAGGGAGTGCCATGTGTGGAGTGGGGGAGGGGCAGAGAGGAGAGAGAGAGAGAGAGAGAGAGAGAGAGGGAGGGAGAGAATTCCAAGCAGGCTCCGCACCATCAGCACAGAGCCTGGTGTGGGGCTCCAGGAAGCATGAGATCATGACCTGAGCTGAAATCAAGAGTTGGACACTCAACTGACTGAGCCACCTGGGGAACCCCTCTTACATTTTTTACAGCTGTGATATGCCTTTAAAAATATTAAAATAATTTTTATTCACGGGTTTTAGGAGTGTTGTTCTTGAGGATTTTTGGACTATTTGGCTCACATACTGTTGAAAATGGAAGTTCTCAGTTTTTCCTAGTGTGGATAAGGAGGGTCATGCTATAGAAGACTTAGTTTTGTAAACAGGGCCATCTCTGTCTTTAGAATAATCAGGTGATTAGGCCAGGACTTGTGGCTGATTAGCAGGGGACAGGAGGGGTGATTGAGTTGTAGTGGGAATTGTGGACAAGATGGTTGTATAGGGTGATTCCTTCTACTGGAGGCAGAGAGCATTGAAAGGAAGTATTAAACCATATTAAATAGAGATCAACTTTTAAAAGAAAGAGTCAAGCCTCCAGGGGGCCAGAAATACAGTAGAAAATCCAGTCTCTGAATGGACAGCTGATATTTTGATGTATTTGTGGTATCGAGACTAAAATCTATTGTAGCACCTGGGATTTCTCCTCCTTTGAGGGGAGTGAACGCCAGCCCATGGCCAATCCTCAGAGGGGGAAGAGGCACTGACCACTATTTCATGGTTATGCCTATAGTTGATCAAAGAGACACTGAAACTCAGAATTGCCACTGTGTGATTGTTTGGGGATTACACCTGTGACTTTCCAGGGAGATGAGTTATGAGTTCCACAATCCTTGGTTCTGTGCTATGGTCCACTAGGAAGTCAAAACTAAAAATACTAACTGTGGGATGCAGAAGATGAATTTCCACTCAAAATGTGCCCACTGGTGAAAATTACCAAGGACACAAGGCAATCTAATGTGATTAAAAGCAAATAGGAGACTCCACCTGAGAGGGACTTGAATTAATTGAGCTTTTAATTAACAAAAAATTTTAGAATATAAAAGATGGAATACCACCTATGAAACAAAAACAGAAGTTTATGATACTAAATGGGGAAGTGTTGAAATGGAAAAGAAGTAAAAAATCTTTTAAAAATGTAGTCTTTGAAATGAGAACTTTTTTTTATAGATGTATAAACAGAACACTGGATGCTGTTGAAAAAAATATTAGTTAATTAGATTAAAGAATAAAGAAAGCTGAAATTGAGACACACACTACAAATATGTTAAGCATCATGGGAGATTGAGTGGTGCCATTACATATCTGATTAGCTTCTCATACAGGAGGATGTATGGGAAATTTCAAGAGATAGACTCAAAGGTTTTGTGGGATTCCAGGCAAGAGAAAATTTCTCATAATGATAGTTAATCAAATTTTATTAAGCGGAATAAAAATAGCATCTACCCCACAGATGTTCAGTAAAACTGTAAGACACCAGAAAGAAAGAAATGTTAAAAAATATGCTAAAACGAACAGCAGAATCAAATATAAAAAGATAACAATTTGATTGGCAGAAGACTTCTTGCCTACAATGCAACAGAAAAGGCAGGACAATGAATATATTCAAAATAGTTAAATATCATTTTAGAATTAAGAATGAATGCATAATAAAACATTTTCAGACATAAGACTAAGAGAGTTTATGACACATAAGCATGTTCAGACGTACAAAACCAAGATAGTTTACCACACATAGGATTCTAGTGGAAAGAACTATTAAAGGATATTCTTTAGCAAGAAGAAAATCGAGGCTAGAATTGAGAGTGAATAGAAGAATAAAAAGGGACAGAAGAGTTAATAAATCATGCTGGGAAATTGAAAGAGTATTGATGTTCTTTAAAATGAAATGGGGACCTTGAGTGGCTCAGTCAGTTAAGCATTGGGACTCTTGATTTCCAGCTGAGGTCATGATCTCAGGATCTTGAGATCTAGCCCCACCCTCAGGCTCCCTGCTGGAGGTGGAGTCTCCTTAAGATTCTATCTTCCTCTGCCCCCCCCCCCCCGCAGGTGCACCAGCACACGCACACACTCTCAAAAAGAAAAGAAAAGAAAAGAAATCATTTTGTTGACTTCAGCATTACCAGTAGTGCTTTATTTATTTTATAAATAGGTGAAGCAAATATTGTAATAAATTAATTAAAGTTTGATTTACATAAGAAAAAACCCAGGGTAGGATCAGAAAGGTATAAAACTATGTGGAACAGCAGGAATGCAAACATTTTACATCAGTCTATTGCTTGAAATCATGATGAACAGGTTTAAAAAATAAATACATATCCCAATGCATGCTGAAAACATCTGATAAAATCTAAGACTTACTCACAATGAAAAGGGAACTGATTGGAAAGGAAATTCAGATGGTTAAGATATAGCTATGAACAAACATTATACTATTATGAATGGTAACCATCATGCTATTTTGCAGTTTTGCAGAAAAGCAGGTGGGAACACCAAGAAAGTGAAAAGCCACGCTGTCTTTATAAGTTCATGGGGGAAATATACTAGGAATCTCACATCATGATTAATCCAGTGATTTCTTGATTTGGGGAGAACCAGGAGAGCAATGGTGTAGTGCTGGAGAACGAGTAGAGTTTGAATGAAAATACCTGATGTAAAAGGAGGGAGATTGGAGGGGTCTTTCTTGTAAAGAAGCCCAGAGTTCTGAAAACACATTGGTATCTCTGGGCAGATTTTCGACTTCAGAGATGGGATCTAGAATCCTCTTTCTATCTCTGACATCTTCATCTGCTACTATAGACAGTCTGCACGGAAAAAGGAATTGCTTGTACCTGAGGTGCACAGTTTCCAGGTTGCGGAATATTCAGTGCACAGGATGCTGGGAATCCCATAGGGACCCCAGGCAGGTTGTCAGAATTCTGTGTGTGTGTGTGTGTGTGTGAGGGGGCGCGCGCCGGAGGCGCGGGCAATTCATTCCTGGAACAGGCGTCTCCGGACCTTGCGAGAAGGGCCCGGAGGGCGCTGGGGGCGCACGTGGGGACCTGGACTCGGAGAGGGAGGTAGAGGTTGCAGCGGCGAGGTGGGGAAGGGCTCCAGAGCGTGGACGCCCAGGTCGAAATAGCGGAAAGAAGAGCGTCTCGCTGGACTAGGGGTGGGAGCCCAAAAACAGGGCTCAGGTACCGGGCCCAGCAGGTA